>NW_020449664.1:617739-619305 GCF_003343035.1 Apteryx rowi | reverse complement strand
AGGGGCTCATGTCCCACCACCACCCTCCCCTCTGCCCTGCCAACAGAGTCCAGCCACCCCCGCCAGTGTGCAGCCACCCCCTGCCTAGCCGTCCCCATGCCCAGCCGTCCACTAGCCCACCTGTCCCCATGCCCACTCGTCCCCATGTCCGCTCGTCCCCTTGCCTAGTCGTCCCCGTGTCCAGCCATTCCCTTGCCCAGCCAWCCCCATGCCCACCCGTCCACTTGCCCAGCCATCCCTGTCCTGCGCYGTCATCCACGTCCATCACGCCGCCCCTCATGGCTTCTCTCCTCGTAGCCCTGGGCATGAGCCAGGAGCCTCTCCAGACCAACGCAAACATCTGATGGGTGTTTTATAGCAACGCTCCTTTCCCCAGGCCTAAAGAAGTAAATCAACCTGCCTGTGCCAACGCAAACCAACCTGCTTTCCACGGGACTTGGTGCCGCGTTGCCGGTGGCCCCGTGTGCTGCAGGTGATGGCAATAGCCGCGAAGCCCTGCTCCACGCGGGGTCTGGCCGTGCCCGTGCAGCCCAGCACTCACGCTGGCACAGGTGCCCGTGCTCCGCACCCCACGTTGCAGCGCCCTGGGGTGCGGGGAGGGAGCAGGGCTGTGGCTCGCCTGCCACGGTGCACCCCGGGGTTTTCCTCCGCTAGCGTAACTTGCCTGATGCCCCTCAGGTTGCTCCAGCATCCCCAGAAGTGGGACCCCGTAGTGCAGACCTCGTGGTGCATCAACATCCCCAGAAGAGCCCCGAGCCTCCCCGTGGGCCTGTTCTTGCACGGTGCCCCCCCCATGCCAGTGCCGGTGCCAGGTGAGGAGGTGAGCAGGGCAGTGGGAGCAGTGCCTGGGCCCCGGCTCCGCTGCGGCGCAGCTGGGCAGAGGTGGGCAGGCCTGGAGGCAGCAGGATTTCACAGAGCTGCGAGGTGCTCAGCACAGCACCCTCGCACCCCGGTGCAGCACACCCGGCCCTGCACGGCCCACCTGCGCCTCCCGCACTCCTTGCTGTGCCCTGCTGCTTCTGCACGCGTGGTGGTAGACCTGTGCTCCTCACTGCACCCTGCTGCTTCTGCATCCGTGTCGGCGCACCCCGCACGCCTCGTTGCACCTTGCACACCCTGCTCCTCCTGCTCCCATGTTGGTGCACCCAGCTCTCCTCGGCGCACCCTGCTCTCCTCCGTGCTGTGCACCCACCCTGCACCCCCATGAAGCAGGAACCCGTGGACACGTGTCCGCACACCAACGGCCCGTGGAGCTGCCCGCCACCGGCAAGGCTCCGACAGAGCGGCCCAGCCCTCACGGTCACACCAAGCATATATTTTATTGAAAGACCAACTGGATGACAAGGCAGTGAGGGGAGAACCTTTAACCAGGGTTTTGTACAAGTTACAGTTGCTCAGGACTCCTCTTGTTGTTTCGAGTTACGAGATAAATATTGGTACATAGAGCGGAGTGGAGTTATCGTCACTAAACTAGCACTGATCGGATATAGGGGGCCGGCAAGCAAAAGAAACCACCAGGCACAGCAGTGAGGAGCGGGGGCGGCCGCGGGCCCGGTGCCGCGGGCC
>NW_020449664.1:613473-617408 GCF_003343035.1 Apteryx rowi | reverse complement strand
CTCATGCAGGGGGGGCGGCTGCGCCCCGCGGTGCCCCGGCCCCGGAGAAGCGGCGAGGGTGCGCGGTGAGTCCGTGGGGCAGGGGCCGGAGCGTGTGCAGGAGGGGCCAAGCCGGCTGGTCGTGGGGTCGGACAGAGTCTCTGGCCAGCTGCGGGGCTGGAGGGGGGGGCGCGGAAGCGGGAGCCACAGTGACTCGCCCCCTTACTCCAGGTAAATGTCCTCTGTGGGGCAGGCGTATTCCAGGTGCTCCTGGTAATATTCCTGAAACGCTCGTCTGCAAGGCAAGCGCCGGGCGAGAGGCAGCTCAGGGCCGGGAACGCGGCGCCGGCTCCCGGTGCCGACCCCGGCACGGCCCCCCATCCCGGCCGCCCCGGCTTACCCGACACACTCGGCGACGTGCCGCATGGATTCCTGGGAGACGAAGACGTGGCAGGCGAAGCGGCTCAGCACCGGGTGCTTGGTGATGAACCCGAAGTAGCTGCGGCGGGAGGGCAGGGTGAGGGCCGCGGACCCCCCCCCCGGCCCTGCCCCATGGGCAGCCCCACAGCCACGGGGAAACCCCCCCCCCGGGAGCCCGCAGCCCCGGTGACCCACGCTGCGACGGGGACCCACCGGGGAGACCAGCACCGGAGGAGGAGGAGCGCGGCCAGCAGGACCGGCCCCGGGGCGAGGGATGGAGCGGGGATCCCCGGGGCTGAGACCCCAGGCCCAGCCGCGGAGCTGGGAGCACCCCAGCGCCGAGCAGCAGCCCCCGCGCGGGCAGGACGGGGTCTCACCAGCTGTTCCTGGGGTGGCACCCGCAGAAGGAGATGTTCTTCATCTGGAAGAAGTGGCTGCACCGCTCAAACTGGAAGAGAAAACCCCGCTGGAGCGCGCCGGAGCCCGCGGGAAGACCCCGCCGCCGCCGCCCGCCCCGGCGCCCCTCACCTCCTCGTCCCGGCTGTACTCGTTCACCGTCAGGATGAGCTTGATGCCTTGCAGCGTGATCTCCAGGTCGCAGCTGGCCGGCGGGCGCAAGTGCACCGTCAGCTTCCTGGTGGTGGCAATCTGGGGACGCCGGACGGGGCGTCAGGCGGGGGGGGGGGAGCTCCGGGCAGGTCTGCGGAGGTGTCCCCCCACCCCCAGCCCAGAAGCCAGCCAAGGGCTCCGGTCGCCCCCAGCAAGACGTGCGCCGGCCCAAGGAAACCCACCTTCTGCATGGCGGCGCAGAGGATGCCGTTGCCCTGATGGTAGGGCACCTCCACGGAGCCCAGGAACTGCACGTTGAAGCGCTCCACCCAGCACGGGTTCCTCTTGAGGCCTGCAAGGGGAGAAGCCAGCCCTGGGGACGGCCGCCCCACGAGAGACCCGGGACGGGACGGAGGAGCCATGGAGACGTGCATCGCCTCGGCCGACCTGCCTTTGCTCCGTGGCCTCCCGCCGCCCTCCGTGTCCCGGCCGGACCTTGCCCCTACCTATAACGTCGCGGGCTTGGCCGACRACCTCGTGGGCGTAGAAGGCGGGGAAGATGCCCCTCTCGCCCGTCCGCATGTTGTAGCCCCGGTACCAGTAGTCGTCCTCCTCCAGCTCCACCAGGATGGGGTCGTCCACGTCCAGCTCCAGCTCGTCCTCGTGGCGCGGGATGAACCTGCGGGCAGGGAGGGCGGAAGGAGGGCGCTCGCCCGGCAGCCGGCCCCCCACCCCCCCCACCACCACCACCACGCCGCGCGGGCCGGTGCCGGGGCGCGTTGCTCACCTGAAGACAGCCCGGTGGGTTTGCTCCCGTTCCTCCCCGTTCACCATGCAGGAGAACAGCCCGAAGGACTCGGTGCCTGCGGGCAGACGGCGGCTGTGGCGGGGTGGGGGTGGGGGGGCTGGCGGCCCCCACGGCCCCTCCACGCTGCGAGACGCTGGGCCCCCTGAAGGACCGTCCCCGCTGCCATCCCGTCCCCGTCCCCAGGACGGCGGCGCACAGCCAGCCTCACCGCCGCGCCGCGGGGCACTTACTGGAGGAGCGGGACGTGCTGTTGACGAAGACGTTGAGGAACTTCTTGGAGAACTGGAGGTCGGCCTCGGGGGACGAGTCCTCGGAGGAGCTGCGGGCGTCGGGCGCCGCCAGCGCGTCCCCGAAGGCCGCCTCGTCCTCCAGGTCGCAGTGGTCGCAGGCGCGCAGCAGGTCGCTGTCGTCGCTCAGCACCGAGGTGCAGCGCCGCAGGCTCACCAGCTCCAGCTGCGTGTGCTCGTCCACCACCAGCGTGTACTTCATCGAGTCGTAGGCCAGGGACTCGTCCAGCGCCCGCGGCTCCAGCGCCTCGGGGGCCGGCGACGGCGGCAGGTCGCCGGCGAAGCCCCGCGGGTCCTCGGGGAAGGGGGAGCCCTTCAGGCTGCCGAGGTAGGGCGCCTCGTCCTCGTCCGTGGAGTAGGCCATGGTGAAGCAGCGGTTGGTCTTGGCCGTGGAGACGTCCAGGGCGGGCGGGAAGGCGTCGGGGTCCTGCCCCAGGGGCTCTAACCGGACGTCGTCGATCATGTCGTTGTCCTCCAGGATGCCCGAGTCCAGGTCCTTGTCGATGGCCCAGTCCTTCGGGCTGCCCGCGGGCTCTCCCTCGGCGGAGGCGGCGTCCGTCCCGGCCGTGCCGCCGGGGGAGCCGCGTGGGACAGCGCGGGGTGGCCCCGTGCAGCAGCCGAAGGTGGCCAGGACCTCGGAGCCGCCCAGCCGGTCGATGGTGACGGGGCGCCCYGGGAACACGGGCGCGATGGTGTCGTTGGTCGGGTTGCTCAGGAAGAGGTAGGGACCGGGGTCATCCGCGGGCGGCTCCGGCGCCGGCTCCGTCCCGGCGCCGGCGCTCAGGGACCGCTCGTCCTCGGCGCGCTGCAGGGAGCTGCGCAGCGTCTCCATGTCCACCAGCTCGATGCTGCGCTGGGAGCAGGAGAGCGCGGCCGGCTCTGCCTCGCTCACCGGGGAGTCCCGCAAGCCGGGCTCCCCGTCCAGCGCCTCGCTCAGCAGCTCGGGCTCCAGGTCGGAGGCCGGCGAGATGGTGTCGCAGAGCGAGTGGGTCTGCTGGAAGCACTCGTCCGGGCACTTGATGGGGTAGGAGCCCTCCGAGATCATCTTGTTGACGAGGTTGCTGAGCAGCCAAGGCGAGTCCGAGTCCTCGCTGAGGTCGGGCTCCGACTCCGAGTCGGAGTCGTACTCGCTGTTGTCCTCGTCGTCTGCCTCRGGCATGAGCTTGGGCCCCACGGGCAGGTAGAAGGAGCGCCGGATGCTCTCCAAGCTGTGGTCCGGGTCGATCTTCAGGTCCAGGGGGCTGGACGCAGACACCTCCGTCTGGTCCACGGGCGCGGAGGAGTCCTCCGGGTTCAGGCTGTCGTAGTAACCCTCCATCTTGAGCTCCGCCAGGCTCTCCCTCCTCACCACGCCGCTCTCCGGGAGCTCCGTCTCCAGGGTCTCCTCCTCCTCCTCCTTGCCCTTGTCCAGCAGCAGGGAGTCCTTGATGCCCATGACGCCCGGCGCCTCCAGCTCCGTCTCCAGCTCGGCCTCCGAGGTGGGGGAGCTGGCCTCCTCGATGGAGTTGGTGAGGTGGGAGGACCTGCCGCTGCTGCTGTCGCTGCTCAGGTCGAGCTCCGTCTCCGAGATGGAGGAGATCATGTTGCTGACCAGGCGCCCRGAGGCGAAAGCCGCCTCGATCTCCCCCTCCACGTCCGAGTCGGAGCCGGGCGAGCTGAGGTCTTCGCTGTGCCGGCTGCAGGGCAGGAAGGGCTTGGAGTTCCTGCTGGTGAGGTCGGCCTCGATGCCGGGGTCCGAGGAGGGCGAGGTGGTCTCCGAGGAGCCCGAGGGGCGCCCGCGCACGCTGGCCGCCCGGCTGCGGTGGGGGCCCTCGCCGTCGGAGCTCAGCGGCTCCGCCAGCCCCGCCAGGCAGGCGTAGGCGCCCAGCGGCCGGGACCCCCGTCCCGCTCCC
>NW_020449664.1:606060-613107 GCF_003343035.1 Apteryx rowi | reverse complement strand
CCCGCGCGCCGGCGGCCCGCGGCTGTTGCCTTCCGCGTCGTAGCGGGAGGGCGGCCGCGGGGCCGGGGTCGGGGTCGGCACGGCCTCCCCTGGGCTCGGCCCCGGGCGCCTCCGGCTTTCCAGGCAGGGTCCGTCCTGGATGCAGGGGTGCGGAGACGCGTGCCCTGCGRAGGAAGAGCGGAGCGCCGTCAGCCCCGGGGAGCCGTCCCCTCGCGGCGCTGCCCCGTCCCGCGCGGCCGGCGGCGCTCACCAGCGTGCGAGGAAGAGGAGGAGGAGGAGCAGTGGAGAAGGGCGTCCTGCCACGTGGTCCGATGCGCGGGAGCGGGAGGTGGGTAGCTGCCGTTGTTGTTCAGGGAGTCCTGCGGAAGGGAAGAGCCGGGGGCTGCAGGGACGCGCTTCGGGCGCGGAGCCGGCGGGGGCAGCCGGCGTTTGGGAAGTGCCAGGGGAGGGGAGGAAGACCGTGCGGAGGCACCAGCATGGCTGTGCACTGGCCCACGCGTTGCCAACACGGGCAGCRTGACCCGGGGCCACCCCACCGCGGTGCCACCTCGCCTGGGACCAGCCACCACCGCGGCACCGTCCCATGTTCACGTCCCGACCTGGGGCCGCCCCATGACTCCTCCGCAGGGTTCCCCGCCGGCTTGGCAGCACYGGGGCCACGTGCCCAGGGGCTCATCCGGATTAAAGCCGAGACRCCCCCAGCTCCCCTGCCCGTCAGCCGGCGGACACGGAGCGACGGGGCCGCGGGGGGAAGCTCAGGACGGGTCTGGCACCGCCGCAGCGCCATGCATCCCGCATCCGCGCCCTGGCCCAGCGGGGGCCTCGGCCACAGCCGCCCGTCCAGCCGAGCGGATTAGTCCCGCGAGCAGCCGGGTGGGAAGCGGCAGGCAGTGATAATCCCGTGGGGCACGGAGCACGCGTGGCCGGGCAGCGCCTCCAGCCGCGCGGGATGGGGACGGGGACGGGAGCGAGCAAAGGGCTGGGCATCCCCACGAGCCGGGCAGCAGCGGGAGCTGGAGCCGGAGCCAGCCACCTCCTCGCGCCCGGCGGGACTCCGCCATCTCCCTCGCCGGCGTGCCAGCACGGGGGAGCCCCGGGCTTCGCCCACCCCCGCGCCGCCGGCAGCCTGGGCACCCCGAGCCCGGCGCGGCGTGGGATGGGACGGGACGGCGCTGCCGCCCGCGGACGGAGGCGGCGGAGCCCGAAACACCCCCGGCGCCATGGCAACGGCACCGGATGCTGGCAGCATCGCACGCGGCTGCCCACGCACGTCGCCGCCGCCGCCGCCGCGCAGCCGCCCGCCGGGCCACGCACCGAGACGCGCGTGCGTGCGGACCCCGCTGGCACATCGCCCACGGCACGGCCGGCGCCCGGGGACGCCCCTGCAGCACCACGTGCGCGAGAGCCCACGGGAGCCCCCGGTCCCCCGCCTTGGGGTGGAAGAGGAACACGGCAGCAGGTGCACGCACATGCACACGCATGCACACGCGTCCCTCGATGCCGTGCAAAGCTCCTTCCACACGACGCCCTGCTGCGCCATGCATCGAGCGGGCAGTGCTCAGCGCCTCGCGCCTCTCCCCACGCAGAGACCTCCCGGGCCCTGAGCGCACCCCGGAGCCCCGCGCGTGGGGACAGGGCCCCCCCGCCGCAGGGACCCTCCGGCCACGGGCTGGCAGGGAGCGTRCCAGGGCCCCGAAACCCTGCGGTGCCGGGCACACGGACCTCGGCCCACTGCCCCATCTGCCCTCCCCGCAGAGACCCCCGACCCCTCTCCGCCTGCACGGAGCCCCGGGCGCAGAGACCCCCGGGTGCAAGGGGGACACCTCCGGCGGCCGCCCCGACGAGYGGAGCCGAGTGGAGCCGAGCGAGTGGAGCCGAGCCACGGCTCACCTGGGTGCCCGGCGCTGTCAGGTTGAGGGTGGTGGGCCGGTGCTTCTGCGTCTCCTCCACGGCGGGCGAGGGGATGGGCGAGGCCGAAGGCGACGGTGGAGCTTCCAGCTCGTTGCCCTCCTCCTCCTCCTCCTCCTCCTCCTCCTCCTCGTCCTCTTCCTCCTCCTCTTCCTCGTTGTCGTCGATCATCTCGAACTCCTGGAAGTCATCCTGGAAGGTGCACACGGGGTGCGGCTGCTCGCTGCGCTCCAGCACCAGGCAGTCCTGCAGGCGACGCGGCACCGGGTTAGCGGGCAGGGACACGCCGCCCCGGCACCGGGGGTCTCCGAGCAGAGGGCGGCACGCTCCGGCCCGGCCGCGCTCTCCGGCGGCGCCGGGAAGAGCCGAGCAAGCTGGAGCCAGGCGGGACGGGCACCGCGCCAGCTGCGGAGCCACCTGCACCCCCCGGCCGTGCCGCGGCGGCTCCGCTTGGGATACGGGGCGCTCGCCCCGGCACGGCGCCCGGCACCGCGGCCCTCACCTTCTCGTAGTGGTCCGAGTCGTAGTTGAGTCCGATGCCGCAGTCGTCTGTGATCTCCGACAGGTCCTCGTCGTCGAACTCCTCCAGGCTGATGTCCTGGGGGGGCCTGGGGAGAGGGGCCGGCGGCTTCAGGGACGGGGGCAGCGGGAGYGGAGCGGGGAACGCCGCCGGCTCCAGCGGAGCAGCCCCAGCCGCCGGCTTCGCTCCGTCTCGCCTTGCCGAGATTTCCATGGAACGACCCGGATTCACCGCCTGCCCGTGCGCCGCGGCAGGGAAAGCCCGATGCCGGCGCACTGCCCGTCTCCCGGCCGGCCGGCAAAACCCTCGACCCAGGACCGGCGCGCGCCGCAGAGCCGGCACAGGGAACAGACGGGGGAACCGGCGCCGCCGGGTTTTCGGTGCGTTGCCGCTCGCTCGGCTTTGGGGATTTATTTCGAGCTCAGCCTGGGCCGGAGCGTCGCGCCTTTGCGCAGGTTTCCTCGTGGCTCGGCACCGCGCTCGCCTGCCCGGGCTTCGCCTCCACGGCCCCGCGGCGGGGACGCTCCGGCGGGGGCTTTGCCCYGAGATCCCTGGCATTTTTCGGTTCGCCTACCTGCCGGCATGACGTTCGCGGTCCGACAAGCAAGCCCAGGGCTGCCCTACTGCCTAAGAAAAATACCGGGGTAAAGCTGGTCAAAAAAATTAAAACAAGCCATTTCCCTGTCAGGAAGGAGGGTGTCATGGAAACCAAAATTTTCTGCAGGGGAAAAAAAAAAAAGAAGAAGAAGAAAAGGAAAAGATTACTCTTGGCAGAATTTTCCATCAGGAAAACRGAAACTAAACGTTTCTGGCCAATATCTAGTCTGCGAGGCGCCGCCGTGCCCGGGGCCGCGGCTGGGGACCCTGCGCCGCCCCGGCGGGAGGAGAGGGCACAGAGCCCGCAGCGCTCCGGCAGCGCTCCCGCCGGGATGCGCCTGGCTCCCGGCTCCGGCCCCGCATGGGGATGCGTGCCGGTGGCGAGGAACTCAGCCGTCAAGAGCCGGCGGCCGGCACTGCTGCCCCGCATCGCACCCCGCCTTGGTTAGAAACGAGTCCGGGTTGCTTCTCCTTCCTTTGCTTTCTATTTTTACCCCTAACTCCCATTTTCGAGCTCCTCGCGCAGATACGGAGGCCGGGAGCTCACTCTGATTTTACAGATTTTCCCCTAATCGCATAATTCCAGAAAGTAGGCCATCAAGGCAGCGTCAAACACTGCGATCCGCGGCGAAGCCCCCAGCGCGGGCGGCGGGTGCTGGGGCCTCGGCGTGGGGCCGGGCGGACACCGGGGCTTCGCTCCGCGCGGCTGCTCCAAGCCCCGCAGCCCGGTGGAAAGGGGCTCGGAGGGGCCGGGCTCCTCGGAGATGTGCCCAAGGCCGATCCCTGGATGCACTCCTCTTCCCGCGCTCCCAGCCCGGGGCGGGATAACTGCTCCGTCAGCCCAGCCGGGATGCCCCGACCTGCCGTCCGCGGCCCCGCTGCAGCCCCGGGAGAGCGGGGCGCCTCCGCGCCRTTCCCAGGCGGATGGGTGACGAGCGCCGCGGAGCAGGAGCTGCGACGGCGACGCCGGGGACGGGCGCACGCGCGCGCACCTTGCTGCGGGGGGAGAGGAGCCCGGCGCGCGTGCGCACGGCGAGCTGCCGCGGGCCTGGCTTTCCGACGGGGAGCGACAGACAACGAGGCCACGGGAAGATTGAATTCTCCTAATTATTTTCAGATCAGCTCCCTGGACAGTTCTCCCCTGGAAGTGGTCACATTGCAAGGGCTGCTTGCACGGGAAAGGGCCGGGGACGGCGACCAAGCGCTGCAGGCGGCGGGGTGCCCCCGGCTCCGTGCCCGCGGGGGCGGCAAGGCCGGCAAGGAGCACTCCGGGGAGCCCCGGAGCACCAATGCCRAGCCTGGCTCTATGCCCGCCACTCACGGCAGCGCAGGAGCACCCTGCGGCTGTCCCCACCGCGGCCGGTCCCCAAGACCAAGGACCTGTCTCGGACCAGCCACGTGCGCAGCCCAGGCATTTCGCAGCRATTCCTCCCTGCCACATCTCCTTTCGCATCTCTCGCCGTTGCCACCCATCACAGCAACACCCACCCCACGAAGCCCCGGGACGGGAACGACCTTCCCAAGGGCCTGGCTGGAAAGAGGCGCAGTTTGGATTCAGGCCTTGCGAGGCCTGGCTGAAGCCAGGAATTATCCACCTGTCTCCATTAGGAGCATCACAAATATTGCTGTTAGGAGCATCACAAACTGCTCCCCTTGTGGTGGCAACATCCCCATGGGCTTTATCCTTCCGCAGACRGAGACCCTTCCGGGCAACGGGGCGACTCGCGCGCCTCGGGGGGGGTCTCGCTGGCGAGCAGGGAGACCTCAAGCACAGCGGCGGGCGCTGCGCCTTGCAGGACGGCACGGCAAGGCGCTGGGTGCACGGGGCCCTCCGGCTCCGGCCGAGGCCTCGGGGGCTGGCGCCGACTCAAGCCCGTTCCGGCAGGCGGGTGCGAGAAGCCCAGCAAAGACGCAGCGCGCGCAGCACCGTGCTGCTGCTGCCACGCCGGGCTCCAGGCCCTCTCCCGCCGGCAGGAGCGGCAGGGCACCCCGCGGCGCCGCTCAGCGGAGAGGAGCCCGCAGACCCCCTGCTTCCCGGCACGGTGCGGACCCGGAGCCTTTGGTGCAAGCTCCCAGGGATTTGACCCAGTTTCCCGGCGCAGGGGTGCAGCTCCCGCACCCCGCACGCTGCGCCCTCCTCCTGGCGAGGAGCGGAGCGGGTCCCAGCAGCCAGCGCGACGCAGTCGCTGCTCCTTCGGCCTCCGCCCCTGCCTCCGGGCTTCCCCACCGCCCTCCGGCTCTGCTCAAAGCCGGTGTCAGGGGCCTTAAACGCCGAACGCTCCTGCACGAGCCAAGGGGAAGATGGATCGTCTGTGGCCAAGAGAACAACGGATGTGACTAGAACAGGAGCCAGGCTGCTGCTGCGTGTCCCTCCGGAGCACAAGGACAGAGGGAGACGYGGAAAAGCAGCGTATCGCTACGGGACGGGAGGAGAGGGCTTCGCTGCGGGGGCCCAGCCCGTGGAACTCGCTGCCGCACGAGCAGGAGCGTTTGGAGGCGGAGGCGCATCTGACGTGGCTACGGCCAAGAGCACGGTCGCGGGGTTTGCAAYGCCCTCCGCGGGCTCGAACTCCCCGGGGGGCAGGAGCCAGCCCCTTCCTCGGCCCGGAGCTTCCCCACGCCCCCGAGGGCTGGCTGGGAGCCGAGGGCTCCGGCCTCGCTGCCTCGTGCGGCCCCGCTGGGGAGTCTGCGGGGACGCGTCCCCGGCCCAGGCCTGACACTGCGACCTCTGCGGTGACCTGCTAGCGGGCCAGCTCTGACCCCCCGCGTAACACGCGGCAGGGTCGGAGCTCCGGGGGGCTGCATGGGGAGAGCTGGGCAGGGGAGCCCTGCGAGGAGGACATGACCGCCCGGAAAACGCAGCCAAGACTCCCCCAGGGAATTGCTCTCGGGGCCCAGGTCCCAAGCAGGAGGCAGGAACGAGCAGAACAGCCAGAGACAGAGGCTGCGTCCTCCCCACCACACTCCCCGCAACACCACCGCAAGCGGGGACGTTCCTGGGGTCCCACCATGACCTGGGGAAAGGGATGACCCGGGAAGCAGCCACAAGACCTGCCCAATGTGGGTCAGAGCCAGCCAATGAAGATGTCCAGCATCCGGACTAAACGTCAGCTCCCCTGGTCCTCAGGGCCCCCGGGGCCTCTCCAGGTGCCCACCACCATCACCACCTCCCACCCTCCAACCAGCTGCCGAGACCCCACCATCCCACGCTGAGCCAGCCTGGCTTGGCCACCTCCTGGCCTTTCCACCCCACGGGCACAGCTCCCATCCAGCCCCACATGCTGGCCCACAGCCCCCCAGCCTGGGCTGCACCCCAGCCCCTGCCAAGGCCACCAGTGGGGCCGGTGGACGAGAGCCCTGCAGCATCTGCCCTCCTCGCTCCATGCGAGGCCAGTTGGCAGCTCGGCCCTGCCGCCTCCAGCTCCCACGGGACCTGCTGGAAAGGTGACCTGCGTCAGGCTGCACCCGGGCCCGGACACTCCTCCCGCGGCGGAGAGAGGCCTGGGAGCGACTGCTTTCAGCAAGCACCGCGTTTCCCCCCAGCTCGACCTCGGAAGCACTGAGCCTGCTCGGATGGAGCAGCTCGGGCAGGTCTCTGGGGCGTTTGCCGAGAGCAAACCGAGCCGAAGCTCCTTCTCCACGCACCAACGACAGGGTTTTCCATGGCAGGCCAAACCTGGGCGGCAAATCCCTTCTCCTCTCGTGCCAGAGCGCGCTGAACCGCCAGCCCCCCCCCCCCGACGCCACAGAGCGGCCTGGCCTGGTCGGGCCTGGTTTCTGGTGCGAGGAACGCGCAGAGCCCGCGGCAGCGCTGCGGGAGGAATCGAGGCGCAGCGCGAGCCGGGAGAGACAAAGAGACGCCAGCCGGTGCCGCTTCCCCGCGGCTCCCGGGGACGCGCGGGGCAGGGGTCAGACCCGCCGGCACCGCGCGCCCCGACCCACGGGGACCGGCGTGGCCCCACGGCGCAGCCGGGCCCCCGCCCGCAGCGGCTCTGCCCCCCGGCCGGGCGTCGCGGTGGGGA
>NW_020449664.1:599365-605020 GCF_003343035.1 Apteryx rowi | reverse complement strand
CAGAGGGGGGAGGTATGGGGAGGGCAGAGGGGGCTGTATAGGGAGAGGGGAGAGAGATGTATAGGAAGGGGAGAGGGAGATGTATAGGGAGGGCAGAGGGGGATGTATAGGGAGGGAAAAGGGGCCTGTATAGGGAGAGGGGAGAGAGATGTATAGGAAGGGGAGAGGGGCCTGTATAGGGAGAGGGGAGAGAGAGATGTATAGGGAGGGAAAAGGGGCCTGTATAGGGAGGGGAGAGGGGGCTGTTTAGGGGAGAAGGGGATGTATAGGGAGGGGAGAGAGATATGTAGGGAAGGGAGAGGGGGATGTATAGGGAGAGGAGAGGGGGATGTATAGGGAGGGGAGCAGGGGTGCCAGGCACTCTCTAGGGAGGGGAGCAGGAGGCAGTATAGGAAAATAAGGGTGTGTTCAGGGGCGCAGGGGCTGTATAAGGAGGCTGTGCAGGGGCTGCATAGGGGATGCGCAGGGCTGTGCAGAGGCCTGCATAGGGGAGGTGCAGAGCTGTACAGGGGACTATGGAGCTGGCCCCATAGGGAGGTGCAGGATTGTGCAGGACTGTATAAGGAGGTGAAGGGTTGTATAGGGCAGTGTAGGGCTGTGAAGGGGCTGTGCCAGGGGGGCTGTATAGGGCAGTGCAGAGCTGTATAAGAGGGTGCAGGGCTGCATGGAGCTGGGCAGGGCTGTATAGGGAGTTGCAAGGCTGCACAGAACCATGCAAGTCTGTACAGGGCTGTATAGGGAGGTGCAGGGCTGTTTAAAGCCATGCAGGGGCTCTACAGGGCTCTATAGGGAGGCGCAGGGCTGTATAACAAGGTGCAGGGCTGCACAAGGCCATGCAGAGGCCTGTATAGTGAGGTGCAGGGCTGCACAGAGCCATACAGGGGGCTGTATAGGGCTGTATAGGGGCCATGCAGGGCCATACAGGGAGGTGCAGGGCCATACAGGGAGGCTCAGGGCTCTATAGGGAGGTGCAGAGCCATATAGGGAGGCTCAGGGCTGCACAGGGCCATGCAAGGGGCTGTATAGGGAGGCACAGAGCCATATAGGGAGGCGCAGGGCTGCACAGGGCCATGCAGGGGGCTGTATAGGGAGGCGCAGAGCTGTATAGGGAGGCGCAGAGCCATACAGGGAGGTGCAGGGCTGCACTGGGCCATGCAGGGGGCTGTATAGGGAAGCACAGGGCTGTACAGGGAGGCGTAGGGCTGTACAGTGAGGTGCAGGGCCATATAGGGAGGCACAGGGCTGTATAGGGAGGCACAGAGCTGTATAGGGAGGCACAGAGCCATACAGGGAGGTGCAGGGCCGCACAGGGAGGTGCAGGGCTGCACAGGGCCATGCAGGGGGCCGTATAGGGAGGTGCAGGGCTGTATAAGGAGGCACAGGGCCGTACAGGGAGGTGCAGGGCCGTATAGGGAGGCGCAGGGCTGCGCGGCCCGCGCGGGGCGGCAGGCGGCGGAGGGACCGCGCGGAGCTGTCCCGGCCCCGGTGCTGAAGCCCGGAGCTGTCCCGGCGCCGCCGCTGCCGCCCGGCCCGGGGCTGATCCCGGGGCTGATCCCGGGGCTGATCCCAGGGCTGATCCCGGCCCGGCCCGGGGTTGATCCCAGGGCAGATCCCGGGGCTGATCCCGGGGTTGATCCCAGGGCTGATCCCGGCCCGGCCCGGGGCTGATCCCAGGGCTGATCCCAGGGCTGATGCTGGGGGCTGCCCGGAGCTGCGGACCCACCGCGAGGCGGGAGCGTCTGGGCGAGCTGGGCCCGGGGGTCAGTCCGCCTTGCAGGGACCAAGACGGGTGGGGGAGTCCGGGGATGCGGAGCAGGAGGCAGTGAGGGGCCAAGGGGGCTGCAAGGAGCCACACAGGATCTGGAGGCAGTGGGGGAGCAGGGTGCAGTGGGGGGGGATCTGGAAGCAGGAGGGGTTCAGGAGGCAGCGTGGGAGTCTGTGCACCGGTGGGCAGGTTGCACTGGGGGTCCTCAGGCAGCGGGGACCAGGGGTGCTGGGCCTGGGTGCACCAGCCCCTCTCCGCAGYGGCTCAGCCTGTGCTTGGGAGCCAGCCCGCAGCAGGATTGGGCCGTGCTCCCAAAGGACAGCTGGGCCGGCCTGGCCGCGGCACTGCGCTGGGCCCCAGGGACCTGTTGTGCGGATTCCCCTCTCCGGCTGCTCACTGCAGGCTCTGGCAGCTCCGGAGCCCAGGGCAGAGGGCTTGGACCCTGCTCTGCCTGCTGCCCCCAGGCCCGGTCGGACCCTGCAGACCCCCGTCCCACCAGCCTCCCGCAGGGCAGCAGCATTAGCTGGGCACATGCATCCRTGCTCTTTGGCCGCCTGGCTCCGCACGGGTCCCTGGCCACGGGCCGGCTCTGCTTCCCCACTCCAGGGCTCAGGGCCGAGGAGCAGGGAAGCCTCAGGATGCCAGAGACAGCGCCAGAGCTGCGTCCTGCAGACGGAGGCTGCGAGCCCAGAGACCCTGCGCCAGGCCTGCAGCTTCCCCGTTCTCCAGGCAGGGAAGCGGCTCCCCCGGGACGCGGACGGGGCAACGGCAGGCGGGTGCAGGGCTGGCCACCAGCAGAGCYGCCGGGCTGCCCGGCCCCCGTGGGGAACAGGGAACGTGCTGGCCCCCGGCACCCCCCTGTCGCCCAGCCGGGCGGGGGAAGAGCCCTGCCAGCACACCGAGCTTCTGGGTTTCCCGGTTTCTGGGAAACAGGTTGTTATAGGAGACTGCTCTCCCCCAGGGCTCGCACGCACCCCTGGGAAASGCGGCGGTGGCAAACGCTCCAAGCTCCGCACGTGCAGCGGCGCCCTGCTAGCAGGGGACGGGAGCGCGGAGGTGGCCCCGGCTCACCAGGGGCCAGGCTGGCGCCGGCTGCTCCCCCGGGCTGGCGGGCGCAGCCGCGTGGGGCGTCCGTGCTGCCCCCGAGCTCCCGCGAGCCGTTTCCCTCCCAGCAGCCCTTCGCACCAGGCTCTCGCCCCGTCTTGGCGCGAGCAGCTGCTGCCATGCTGCAGGGCCAGGGCGGGTGGGCTGAAGCCCCGTCTCCACCGGGCACCCCGGGATCGCAGCCTGCCTCCGCCTGCCCCCCACCACTGCCCAGCTCCGCTGCCGGATGCTGGGATGGCAGGGAAAGGRGAGCACCGGGGCCTGCCGCAGCCCCTTGGCCCCGGATCCGCATCCCGCAGCCACTGCGCATGTTATCCATGCATMACGGGACAGCGGCTCGGTTGCTCCCACTGTGCCATGGTGAGGGGACCCCTCCGGAGATCCCATCCATCCCTGCCGCCCAGCCCTGCCTCTTCCCGAGGGGGGATCAGGCAGCAGCAACAACACCGGATTACGGGATCTCCCCGCCGACGGGCAGCAGGGCAAACAGATGGCAGCGCAGCACAGCTGCCCCCGGCATCTCCCCACTCCATCCCGGCGCAGCCCACCCCAGCTGCCCATCTGCTCCGGCCCCAGCCCAGAGCCTCCTTCTTGGACGCCGCAGCCGGCTCTGCGGTGGACCCCAGGCGATGCCGCTGCCAGCTAAGCGGAGCCAGCTGCACCGGTGCTGCGCCCTGGCCGCCCTCGCGAGCGGGGCCGAGGGACCGGCCGGCCGCCCCTCTTTGTTCCCAGTGCAGTGCCAGGCACCATGGAGTGAACTCCGGAGATGGAGCGCAGTCCTCTCCCGGGGCTGCTCCGCAGCGGTGGCGAAAGGTGTTACGGACCCCAGGGTGCCCCCTCTCCCTGCCGCAGCGGAGCAGGCACCCGACGGCAGCACCGGAGAAGCCAGTCCATCCATCCATCCAGAGCTTTATTCGGCACGGCACGGGGCTGTCCTCATCCTCGCGCCTCATGGCTGCCGGGGCGAGGGCGGCTCCATCGCCCCTCACGATCTGGGCTGCCCTCGGGCCAGCAGCAGGTCCAGGTAGGCCCCGGTGAGCAGATCCCCGTCCTCAACGCCCAGCTCCTTCATCAGCTCGCGGGCAATGAGCTCTCCCTGCTCCGGGCTCTGGTCCTCGCTCAGCACCACCTGCGGGCACCGGGGCGGCGTGAGGCCGGGCGGCACCGCTGGCGGCGGCACCGCGGCACAGCACGGCGCAGCGCAGCCGCACTCACCTCCAGCTCCAGGAAGTCGCCCAGCCCCTCCACGCTGTCCAGGTGCACGCGGGTCTGCCCCACCAGGTAGAGGAGACGCTCCTTCTTCACCACGCCCAGCACGCCCAGCGCCCGCGCCAGCACCGCCTGCGCACGCCGGCGGCAGCTCACGGCCCCGCGCACGGCATGCACGGCATGCGCAGCACGCACGGCCCTGCCGCCGGGACCCCCGGGAGGGGGGCAGGCAGCCCCGGCCCYGGCACGGGGCAGGAGCCCCCCGGCCGCCCTGGGGGCACGCGGGAACCGTGCCGGCCCCGGAAGCGTGGCACCTTGCACCCCCTTCCCCTCGGTACTGCGAGCCGCCCGGAGCGTGGGGAGCAGGGGGGTGCGGATGCGGCGCCAGGCAGCCGGAGGGCACGGCAGGGGCCAGGCGGGACCCGAGAGCGAGGCGGCGCGGCGTTAAGCCGGGAGGCGTCTGCCGCCTGCTAACGAGCTCCCGGGAGAAGGGCGAGCGGGAGGCGAGCGCCGCCGGCGGCCCCGCTCCAGGCAGCGGGGAGCACCCGGCCCCGCTGCACACAGAGCGCYGGCTCGCGGGACCTCGGCGCCCCCCCCGGCGCCCCAGCCCCCGGCACTCACCTCCAGGCCCTCAGGATCATCCGTGCGGGAGATGCTGTACTGGGAGAGCTTGGGGCCGGCGGCATCCGGGCGCTCGTAGAAGATGAGCTCGGCTGGTCCCTCCTGCGAAGGCGCCGGGTCAGGCAGGGGGAGCCCCCCTGGGATGGGGCACGGGGCTCCCCCCGCRGCACCGGGCATCCCCAGCACCCCGAGTCCCCCACACGGCAGGGACCGGCCCTGGCAGAGGGCATCTGCTGCCCCAGGGCCTCTGCCCCACGCTGCAGCGCCCCACAAGCACCCTGAGCGGCCGCTGTGCTCTCCCGTGCACTGCATGCTCCCCCTCCCCGCATGCACTGCGCTCTCCCGTGCACTGCATCCCCCCCATGTGCACTGCACTCTCCCGTGCACTGCATCCTCCCCCAACATGCACTGTACTCTCCCGTGCACTGCATCCTCCACCCTGCGATAACTGTGCTCTCCCGTGCACTGCACCCGCACCTGCCCGTGGGCACCACAATCTCCTCCCATGCACTGCATCCACCCCTCCCCGTAGGCACTGCACACCCTCCCCTCCATTCCCCGGGCAATTCCCCCCTCCCCCCAACTCCGGGCACTGCACCTCTCCTCCCCCCTCCGGGCACTGCAAGCCTCTGGGCACTACGTCCCCCACTGCAGACACCGCACTGCCTCCTCGGGCACTGCACCTCCCCTCCGCCCCCAGAGAGAGCACCCCTGCCCTTAGGCACTGCACCGACCACACGCACTGCACTCCCCACGCCATGCACTGCACCTGCCCTCCACCCCCGGAGACCGCACCCCTACCCGGGACACTGCACCGACCCCACGCACTGCACTGCACTGCACTGCATTGCACTGCACCAGCCCCATCACGCGCTGCACTAGCCCCATGCACCGCGCCCCGCACCCCCGTCGCTACCGAGCACCGGCGCAGCTTGAGGCGGCCCCGCGGCGCCCCG
>NW_020449664.1:590867-598475 GCF_003343035.1 Apteryx rowi | reverse complement strand
CTCTCCCCGCTCCCGCTCGGGGCCGTCCCGGCACAGCCCGGCCCGGTGTTCCCGGTCCCGGCACCGCACAGCCCCGCCCAGTGTCCCCAGTCCCCCTCGGGGCCGCCCTAGGGTGTCCCAGCCCGGTGTCCTCGGTCCCTGCCCAGGGCCACCCCGGCACAGCCCTGCCCCGTGTCCCCGGTCCCGGCCCGGTGTCCCCTGTCCTGCTCAGGGCCGCCCCGACACAGCCCTGTCCAGTGTTCCTAGTCCTATTCCAGTGCCACCCTGCCTGGTGTCCCCAATCCCTGCCTGATGTCTCCGGTCCCACTTGGGGTGGCCCTAGCACAGCCCTGCCTGGTGTCCCCAGTCCCGCTCGGGGCCTCCATAGGGTGTCCCTGCCCCGTGTCCCCGGTTCCTGCCTGGGGTCCCCTGTCCGGGGTCCCTGGTCCCGCTCAGGGCAGCCCCGGTACAGCCCTGCCCGGTGTCCCTGGTCCCTGCCCAGTGTCCCCTGCCCCGTGTCCCCGGTCCTGCTCGGGGTGGCCCCGGTACAGCCCTGCCTGGTGTCCCTGGTGCCTACCCGGTGTCCCCTGCCCAGTGTCCCCGGTCCCACTCAGGGTGGCCCCAGCGCTACCCGGCTCGCCACCCTCTGGCCCCCTCCCTGGTGCTGGCCCAGCCCCTGGCCACGCTGGCCCTGACCCGGCCTCTCCTCGCAGCGGGGGGCTCAGCAACCTGCTGTTCAAGTGCGCGCTGCCGGAGCACATCCTGAGCGTGGGGGACGAGCCCCGGCAGGTGCTGCTGCGCGTCTACGGGGCCATCCTGCAGGTGAGTGCGGGCACGGCCCCGCGCCCGTCCCCCCGCTCCGCACGCGGGCGCCGGCACCATGGGGGCTGTCCCGCTCCGCCGGCCCCCGCAGTCCTGCCCTGCGGCCTGGCTGCCGTCCCGGCCCCGGCTGCCTCGCGGGCCCGACCTGTCACCCGCGTCCCAGCGCACCCAACGGTGACGTCCTCATCCCTGCTGAGCCCTGCGGGGCCAGCCGAGGGGCTGCGCCGATCAGTGCCGAGGCCTGGTTTTACCCCGGGGGCAGGTGCTGTCTCCCCCGCCACCCCCAGGACCTCCGCGTGCGCTCCGGGGCCGGGGCCTCCTCCGGGTGGCCCGGGCAGGACGGCCGTTGCTGCTCACTGTCTCTGTGCCTGCAGGGCGTGGACTCGCTGGTCCTGGAGAGCGTGATGTTCGCCATCCTGGCGGAGCGGGCGCTGGGGCCCCGGCTCTACGGGGTCTTTCCCCAGGGACGACTGGAGCAGTACATTCCGGTAGGGGTCAAGCTCTCCCCCAGGCCGCCTGGGTCCTGCTGGAGGCCACGTGTCCGAGGGCTTCTCTTCCCTGGCTGCGTGCCCTCTGCCCGGCTCCAGCCGGCAAGTGCTCTCCTCCCTTCGGAGGCACCCAGCGATGACTTCTTGTGCCATCGAGGGCAGAGTCAGATACCCTGGGGCAGGGCAGGGCAGGGGTGGTCACATCTGCCCTGTGGTTGGGTTGGCTCATGTTGCTTTGCGTCCTCAGAGCCGGCGCCTCCGGACTGAGGACCTGCAGGACCCCGACATCTCCAAGGAGATCGCAGTGAAGATGTCTCGGTTCCATGGCATGGTGATGCCCTTCAACAAGGAGCCCAAGTGGTTGTTTGGGACCATGGAAGGGTAAGGCCAGCTCCATTTCTGCGAGGGGCGCAGGCTTCCACACTGTCACCTGAGCCTCTGAAATCCTGTGGGGTTTATGGTGCAGAGAGGTCGGTGGCCTGGCAGCCTCCAGGCCTGCGCTGGGATGGAGAGAAGGGATGTTGTTGCAGCGGTCGCAGCTTCCAGGCGTGTCTGTTCCGCAGAGGTGACTGTCTCCTGCGTTCCAGGTACCTGAAGCAGATTTCAGAGCTCACCTTCCCTGAGGAAGCCCAGCTGAAGAAGTTCAACCRCCTCAAGGCTTATAACCTGCAGGAAGAGATGAAGAGCCTCAGGTGAGCCTGGCCCTGCGTGCGGTCTCCACTTGGGGCAGGGGTTTGGGCTGTTTCTCCCACCCATCCCAGAGCCAGCCTAGCTTGCGGGGAGGTTGGTGGGCGTCCGTCTGTCCGGAAACAGGTCCCTCCTTCCTCTGAGGGAATCCTCCACCCGAGGGTCCTGCACAGGCCTCTGCTGCTGCTGGCAGATGGCTGGCGCTTGGCAGGGTCTCCCTGCACCCCTGGGAGATGCTCGCGCTCGGGGGTTGTGCCTGTGTCTGCTGTTGCTCTGGCTGCCGCTGGCTGCTGGTGGCTGGGAGCACTGCTGGGCACGATGCAGCACGGGCACAGTCTGCGGAGCCGGGTTTTTCCTGCCGGGGCGCTAGCAGAAGCAGAGGGGATGGGYGAGGGCAGCCCCTGCCTCTGCTGAGGCGTCTCTCTCCCCCGAACGGCAGGGAGCTGCTGGAGTCCACACCCTCGCCTGTGGTCTTCTGCCACAACGACGTCCAGGAAGGTGAGTGCGGGCGAGCGGGTGGTTTTCCTCATGGCAGGTGGCTCTGCAGCCTGGGCTGGAGCTACCCTGCGGCGGAGCTTCCTCCCCTAGCGCTTCCCCTCCTGGAGGCCTCATCCTGCAGCCGGTCTCTCTCCCTGAATTGCCCTGCTGGAGCCTGCTACCCCCCGGCGTGTCCTGCCCCTGGGCGCAGGGTTGTCCTCCTGCCCCTGCTTGCAGCAGCTGCTCCCCAGCTCCGGGGAGAGCTTGTGGGTCCTCCCGTCCTGCCCTTCTCCGGAGCCGCTCTGATGCAGCCCTATCTCTGCGCAGGGAACATCCTTCTGCTGGCCGGGCACGAAGCTTCCTCCTCCGACAAGCTCATGCTCATCGACTTTGAATACAGCAGCTACAACTACCGGTGGGTGCGAGGGGCCGCGGGGCGCTGGGGCTGGGCTCAGCCTTGCGCTGGGGTCTGCGCTGCAGCCGCCGCGGGGGCAGGCCCCCTCCTCGCGAGAAGCCGGGTCCTTGCTCATTCCCTCCTTTCCCCAGGGGCTTTGACATCGGCAACCATTTCTGCGAGTGGGTTTACAACTACACCCACGATTCCTGGCCCTTCTACAAGGCTTCCCCAGAGAACTATCCAAATCGGCAGCAGCAGGTAAGAGCCGTCCCGCCCCTCAGCAGTGGGGAGGGGACGCTGCCAGGCTGGAGCGTGGAGCTGCGACACGGGGGGTCCGCGGGGGTCAAGACAAGGTGTTGGGGCTTCCTGGAGGCCGGCAGGAGGTGTCCTGCTGGGCTGGGGGAGCGCAGCTGGGCACAGCGGCCGGTGAACTTGCGCTGGGGCAAGCGCCCTAGCTGCAGAGGACGGTCCGGCCACCCGCTGCTTCGCTGCCCTGTGGCTGGCGGTGTCTGAGCCTGCCTGCTCTGTTCCGCTCGCAGCTGCATTTCATTCGACACTACCTCTCAGAGGACTCAGGGCGACGTGGGGACACGACGCACGAAGAGCAGGCTCGCATTGAGGAGGAGATGCTCACTGAGATCAACCGGTGAGGAGCATGCCTGTGGGTGGAAGGGGCATCGCTGTGACCATGTGAGAGCAGTACCCGGGGGTGCGCTCTCTGATCGCAGTGCGCGGACAAGGCAGCATCCCCCAAATCCTCTTTGTCCCTCTCCTGACTGCGCACTGTTATTGTAGGGCAGAGAAGGGAGACCCGGAGGGGCTGTAGGAGGGGGTGCTGACTGCTGGTGGGTGCTCTTCCGTCAGGTTTGCTTTGGCCTCTCACTTCTTCTGGGGCCTGTGGTCCATTCTCCAGGCGAAGATCTCCACCATCAAGTTTGGGTACCTGGTGAGTGCTGCCTGCGGTGCCGCGAGGGGTGGTGGAATGGGCCAAGCCTGGATGTAGGAGCTGTGCTGGAACTCGCTTGCGTATCACCCTTACCCTGACACAGGGTGTCGGGGTGGGGAGGGATCCTCCTGCCTGGACAGCTGGGGGACAGGCTGGACTCCCCAGACCTGGCAGCCAGGAGGGACGGGGCAGGCTTTTGAGGATAATTCCCAGGGGGAGAAGCGGTCTTACATCGCCTGTGCCCTGAGCTGGGGATGTGGGTGGGGAGAGGGCGAGGGCAGTTCTCCTGATGCTGTTTTCCCCTCCCAGGACTACGCGCAGAGCCGCTTCGAGGCCTACTTCCAGCAGAAGGCACGGTGCCTGTGAGCGGCCTGGCGCCGCTGCCTGCCCTGCCCAGCCCTGCCCGCGCCGCCCTTCCGCTCTGCAGCCTCTGCCCGGCCTGGCACAGACGTGTGCCGGCTGACGTCTGTGCCCAGCCACGGCCCCGCGGGCAGGCCCGAGACGGGGTACACGGTTCTGCGGGCGGGCCGGCTCCCCGCTTGCTGCGAGAGGGGCTGCCCCGTGTTCTGGGTGCCTGGGGGGTCAATGCCGCAACGGTTCAGGGGGCTAGTACTTGCCCCGGCTGCCCTGCTGCGTATGTTGAAGGGGCACGGGGGACGAGGAGGTGCGGTGGCTCAGTCCTCAACTGYGTTGGGAGAGAGGTGGGTCTGCCCAAGCATTTACCTCATGAAAAGAGGAGACGCACCCTGCCCTGGAGAGGTGCTGCGGGGGAACGGCCCATGCGGTGCCTCGTCACCCGTGGGTTCAGTTTCCTTTGGAGCTGCTCCTGCAGGGAGGGCCCTGGCAGAGGGCGGCTGCCCTATTTCCCTGCCTGTCCCGGCAGCACTGCCTGTGGCTGACCCACCGTTACCCTATGGCATGCTCTCCCTGCAGCGCCAGGTCCCATGCCCAGAGCTCCCCGCTCCTGGCACCAAGTGTGGGTTTGAGCTGAGGGTCCTGAGCTGCTGGCGGGCGCCTTGGTCCCCCCTTTGCTGAAGGGATCCCGCTGTTCCTCTCCCCCAGCAGCCGGGAGGCTGGTGCAGCCTGGACCAGGAGGGGTGAGTGGGTGGCTCCGTGCCTCTCCCGGCTGCCCCTTGCATGATCCTGCCTGGACCTGCTGCTGCCTTCTGCTGCGGTGGCTTGGAGCGCTGCGCGGAGCCGAGCGGAGCTGGTGGGGGATCTACGGCTGCGTCTCATTCCCCACCCCGCACCCCCTCCGCAGCCCTGCTGGGGCTGAGGCACGACGGGCGGCTGTACTGCAGGCCCCTGCGCTGCCTCCGGGCCGGGGCTGCCTGCGCTCTGCGCTAGCTGTGCTTGCTGCACGGTGTCGCTGCTCTCCCGGCCGGGGCTGGGCCCTCCCCTCCCCCTGACAGCAGAATGTAAACTGTACTCAGACCAATAAACGCTGCGGCGGCTCCACRGCATCTGCTCGCAGTCTGTCCTGCCCCTCGGGCCCTGCGCGCTCGTGCACCGTGCCAGGGATGCCGTGTTGTCCCGTGAGCCTGCCGCAGCGAGGGAGGCGATGGCAGCGTGCGGGGGCTGCGGGAGCTGGGCAGCAGCATGACGGCACCGCTCCGCTTGACGCGGCCCTGGGCTTCTGGGCTGTAACGTCACGGCAGGGCTCGTTCGCAGCAGCGTGCGTGTTGCCCCCTCCCCAAAACGAGCAGCCGGTGCCATGCGTCCCTTCCCGGGGAGAGTCTGGGGCAGGGGGTGGGTGCCCCAGGTGGCCTCTGCGCAGGGCAGGGCAGGCAGGGCTTCTCTATTCAGGCCTGGGGGGCCAGGGCACGTGGTGTTGAGGATGCAACTACCAAAGTTCTTGAGCCCAGGGAAGCCCGAGGAGCGACAGGGAGCGYGAACCAGGCCAGGGAGCAGAGGCTGGGAAGAGCCAAGGCAGCACCACCTTCCGGCTCCCCAGCACGGGCTCAGCCCTGCTCCTGTGCGTGCTGTCCCTTGCCCTGTCCCTTCCAGGGCATCGCTCTCTTTGTGCCTGCGTTCCCCGTATCCAGCCCAAATCCTGCAGCCACTGGTGCTTCGCCAGCTGCCGGTGGACAGGGAGAGGAGGCTCTTGCCCACCTTGGCAGCTCCTATTTGCAGTGTTGAGGGCTGCTGCAGCTGCGGCCTCCCCTTGCGATGGGCCGGGCTGACGGAGGGAGTCTCGGTGGGGCAAGGTGGGCTGTGGGCTGCCCGGGGGGGGGGCTGCCCCACTGATAGCGGCGCAAGGGGGCTGCAGCCCAGCAGCAGGACAGGCCGCAGACTGGGCYGTGTCTGCGGGCGCTTGGCTCTGCTTGGCCGGGGTGGCTCAGAGGCTGCGAATGGGCACGAGGGCTTCCCGCTCCGACTCCCCCCAGCAAGGCCCCCGGTCGGGGGGCTGCCTGCTCTGCCCCCCACCCAGCCYGGGGCTCTGCAAGCAGGGGGGACCCCAGGGGCGCGATGTCCGCTGGGGCCTGCCCCAGCCCTGACTGCCTCTGTGTGTGTGTCTGCACACGCCTGTGCGTGCACATGCGCACRTGCATTGGTGTGTGCATGTGTGTGCATGATTGTGTGTACACATGCATGTGCATGTGTGTGTGCATGTGCACGTGCATTGGTGTGTGCATGACTGTACACACGCATGTGCATGAGTGTGCACATGCGCACGTGCATTGGTGTGTGCATGCGTGTGCATGACTGCGTACACACGCATGTGCATGTGTGCACACATGTGCACGTGCATTGGTGTGTGCATGACTGTACACACGCATGTGCATGAGTGTGCACATGTGCACGTGCATTGGTGTGTGCATGATTGTGTGTGTGTGTCAGCAGAAGGCTGCGCGCCCGCAGCTGTGTTTCTCCCCGTGCCTTGTGCCGTGACCACCCYGTACCTCCGGCCCGCAGCCCTCCTGGGGGCACGTGATGGACACGGCTCGATACTCGCTTCTCAGAAGCGCCAGTCCCCTGTTGGGGCCTCTTTTCTCTCTCTTCTTGCCGGCAGCSTGCCCTGGCGCCTCCTTTCCCGTGTGTCGTGGTGCCGTTAGCAGAGCCTGGCTCCAAGGACGCAGCCCGTGCTCTTTTCCAGCATCCAGCCCTCCGCACACCCTGTCCCTGCTCTCGGATGCTCAGGAGCATCCAGACCCCATGGAGGAGAGCAGATGGCACAGGAAGGGGGGGGGAACAGGAGCCTGCCCCACATCTCGGCCGCCCAGCTGGTCCCGACCCGCACCCAGCCCCCGGGACCCTGGTGCTGCCCCAGCCCCCGTGTGCGAGCGCTGCCCCCGCTCCCGATCGCTCTGTGCTGGAGCCAGGCCAGCGGCTCAGCTCTCCGCCGGGGAGCCGGGCTGGGGACTCGGCTCTCAGCAATAAACAGGCTTAAAATAGCCTGGCCTTGCTGCAGCCCGGCCCCCCCGTCCCGTGCCGCCTGCTCTGCCCGGCCCTCGCTCCCTCGGCCTCGCGGAGCTGCTGCCGGCTGAGCCGCCCCACCGCCCTCACCGCCGCGGACGAAGGGGCCGCCGAGCTCTGCCGTGGGGCTCGGTGCCCTCCTCCTCCTCCTCCTCCTCCTCCTCCTCCTCGATGGCTGCCGGCAGCGGTGGGGCTGCAGCCTCGCCTGCCACGCTGCTGCTTTCCACCACCCCACCGGCCAAGGGATGCCCCAGCTCCTGCAGGGCCCTGGACCCCATAGGACACCCCAGCTCCTGGAGATCCCTGGTTCCCATGGGATGCCCCAGGTCTCAGAGGGCCCTGGCCCCCATAGGACACCCCAGCTCCTGGAGGTCCCTGGTTCCCATGGGATGCCC
>NW_020449664.1:587727-590502 GCF_003343035.1 Apteryx rowi | reverse complement strand
CCCAGGTCTCAGAGGGCCCTGGCCCCCATAGGACACCCCAGCTCCTGGAGGTCCCTGGCTCCCCATCACCTGCATGGCCCCAGCTCCCAGGCTGCGCCTCCCCGGAGGGAGAGGACATGGGGGCTGCACCTCCTTGGAGGGAGAGGACGTGGGACGCCCGGCCCTCGGCTCGGGGCCCTCCCCAGCACAGCTCAGCCCGGGGCCACGGCTGAGCACCCGCRGATGGGGCTGTGTTGGCACGTCCTGGCTCGACACCATGGTGAGGGGCTCCCGTGGCCGCTGCCTGGGGGCAAGGGAAGCCCCGAGCCCCRGGCTCACCGCGCCCCATTCCCCAGTGCTGGTGGCACTTCAGCATGGTGGTGGCAGAGCAGCACATCTACGCAGTCGGGGGCTGGTACCTGGATGTGCTGCTGCTGCCGGACGCCAGCACGGTGCTGCACACGTCCGTGGAGCGCTGTGACCCCTGGAGCGATTCCTGGGCCTTCGTCTCCTCCCTGCCCCTCACYGACTTCACCTTCGCCATCCCGCTCTCCCACGAGGTGCCACTTTGCACGGCCCACGGCAGCAGCACCTGTGCCCCGGGCACCGCACAGCGCGCTGGCGAGAAGCCGCTGCTCCGCTAGGATGCCCGCGCAGGTGAGCGGCCGTGCTCCCATGCTCCGGTGGCGGGTGGCTCCGGGCAGCTCAGGGCAGCTCAGCATCGCGGGTCCCACTGCCCCCGGCCAGGGTTTTGCCGGGACACTGGTGGCACCGTGGGCATGCGGCGAGGAGCAATGTGCAGGGGGTGGAGGACCGTGGGAYGGTCGCCCTGCCCGTCGCTCTCCGTGCAGACACGTGGCAGGAGCTGCTGCCGCTCACCGACCTGCCCGGGCTGCACCTCCTGGGGGGCTCCGAGCCCCTCTGCGTGCTGGGGGGCAGCAGCCGGGGGAACGTGGTGGCCTCCTTCAGCCCCCCTGGAGCCTGCCCAAGGGCAGCCCGAACCGGGGCGCCGTGCTGGAGCCGGAGGACRGAGACCCCCGGGGGGCTGGGGAGCTCCCCGGGCGGGAGGGCACYGGGGCTGCCCCCACCCCAAGCCGGGGCTGCAGGATGGACAACCCTGGGGAGCGTCGGGGCCGGTGCCGAGGGGATGGTCCAAGGTGCAGGAGACCCGGAGGATGCTGTGCTGGCGCCAGGGGTCCGCGGGGGCGTGCGGCCGTGCCRGGCCCCCGTGCCGGGGCAGCCCCGYCGCTGCTGGAGGGGAGCGCTGCAGCCGGGCTGTGCCGCCCCAGCTCCTGCCCCGGCTTTCCCAGCTCCCGCTTCGCTCGCCCGCAGCGGAGCCCGGGGAGGCGCGGGGGGCCGGGGCAGGCCCGTCGCCTGCCCTTGGCGCTCGCCCAGCTCCTCTTTCACCCACATACCAGGTTATTTATAACCCTGCCGCCGGGAGCGCGTGCTGCGCCCGGGCCCCCCTTCCCGCTGCSTCCTCCCGCCTCCCGCTGCGCGTGGCTCGGCCCTTTGCTGCTCCCGCCGGGCCCCCAGCTCCCCATCCCTGCGGTGGAGCAGGGCRGATGCAGGGAAGCACCGGCTCTGCGGGTGGGAGCCGGGGCAGGCGGCAGGCCCATGCCACGCATGCGTGCTGCAAGCGTCCCCGCTGCAGCGCCTGGGCCAGCACGGGCACGGCGCACGCGTGTTCCCCGGCTCCCGCTCCCCTGCCCGCTGGCCCGTGGGCACCGGGAGCGCGGAGACCTGCCCGGCTCCCGGGGAGGCTCCCACCAATGCCGCGGCTCTTCCTGGCAGCCCCCCGCACTGGGGAATGTGGTGGAGGCATCCCAGCTCCCAGCCAGGCCACGGAGCAGGGGTGGGGGGTGAGCCCCCCTTCCTGTGCCGGCACAACATCCACTGGGAAAGCCGTGCCGGTGCCACGTGCCAGGGCTGCGTCTCCTCCAGGCACCCTTTGGGATGCAGCCGGGCTGGTGCGGGTGGCTGGATCTGGTCTGGCCCAGCGGGAGCAGGGAGGGCCGGGCGCCAGGAAAGGAGAGCACCCAGGACACCCGGGCACAGCTCCGGCAGCCAGGGCTCCTCTGCCTGCCCGGCTCCGGCACGGCCCCTCTGCTGCCCTCGTCCCGGCCCGCGCCGGCGGGGCCTGGCACGGCCCAGCTCCTGTGCCAGGTTGGTGCCCCGCTCCCGGTGCCGGTCCGGAGGCATCGGCAGAGGGGGCGCAGGGAGCAGGGCAGGCRGCGCTCGGCTCCGTCCCACGCACAGACGCCCGCGATGTGCCGGGRTTCACGCGGCTCGGTGCAAGCAGCGCACGTGCGCCGCCGAACCACCCCGTCCGGGCGACGCGGTCCCTTCCCGGGCAGTGCGGGGTCCCTGCCCAGGGGTGCAGGTTGTGCCCGGGGGTGCAGAGTCTGCGCCTGGGTCGTGCCGAGTCCCTGCCTGCTGTTGCGGTCCCTGTCCCACCGGTGCAAGGCGCCTGTCCCGGCGGTGCGGTCCCTCCCTGGGCGATGCGGTGCCTGCCCGGCGGTGCGAGTTCCCTTYCCRGGCAGTGCGAGGTCCCTTTCCAGGCAGTGCGAGGTCCCTTCCCGGGCAGTGCAGTCCTCGCCCAGCAGCGCGGTCCCTTCCCAGGCGGTGCGCGGTCTCCCCCGGGCAATGCAAGGTCCCTGTCCCGGCGGTGTGCGGTCCCCCCCCGGGCAGTGCGGTTCTTCCCCGGGTGATGCGGGATCCTTGTCCCGGCTGGTGCAGCCCCCCGGTTGTTGCAGCCCCCCGGCGATGCGCGGCTCGGAGGGGCGGGGGCGGCGC
>NW_020449664.1:582395-587332 GCF_003343035.1 Apteryx rowi | reverse complement strand
GGGCGGCGGCTCGGGTAGCAAAGCCGGGGGAGCATAGCCGCTGCTGAGCTCTGCCCGCGGCAGCCTCCCCTCCCTGCCCGCCCGCACCGCCCTGCCTGCCCGTGTGCCCCGCTCCCGCTCCCGGTGCTCCCCCGGCTCCTCCGGGTCCCGCCCCCCGTGGTCGGCAGATCCCCCAGCGCCCAGGTGCCTGCGCCCCAGCAGCAGGCACCCGCAGGACCGTGGGTGACCCCAGGGCTGTGCCCGCAAGGGATCCCCGGGACCTGCTCTGGCAGGGGTCGAGCTGCCCTTTCCGCTCCCCACAAACCATCCTGGCGGGGTCCCCGCCTCGGCTCCGGCAGCGGGTGCCCGGAGCGCTCCGCTCCGTCTCAGYGCCGCGTCGCTGCCCGGGGAGTCCGGGGATGCTGCGGCAGCACCGCTTTCCGCCCGGGCTCGCCACGGCAAGCCTCGAGCCGCGCAGCCCGCCCCCCCGGGAGCAGACCCTCCTGGGCTGAGTCCTCGGGGAGAGACACCGGTGGACGCGGCAATAGGCTCCCTCCGCGGGGAGACGTCCCTTGACGGTGCTCCGCGTCCCATCGAGGCCTGTCCCAGCGCTGCACCACCCTGGTGACCTTGCGAAGCTTGTCTGCCCCCGYGGGCCGGCTCCCCCCGGCTGCGGAGCGGCAGGAGGGGGAGACGTGGCCAGGATGTGAGCCAGGGGCCCGAGGAGCGGTCTCCATCCCGCTCCTGGCGTGGGCCGCACAGGCTTGCTTGGAGCCCGAGGTGCTGCGCAGCGCGGTGGGATGGAGCTCAGTGCCGTGCAGTGTAGTGCAATGCAGTTCAGTGCCATGCAGTGTGGTGCAGTGCGGTGCGGTGTAGTGCAGTCCAGTGCAGTGTAGTGCAATGCCGTTTGGTGCTGTGCAGTGCGGTGCAGTGTAATGCAGTTCAGTGCAGTGTTGTGCAATGCTGTTTGGTGCTGTGCAGTGCGATGTGGTGTAATGCAGTCCAGTGCAGTGTAGTGCAATGCCGTTTGGNGTGTAATGCAGTCCAGTGCAGTGTAGTGCAATGCCGTTTGGTGCTGTGCAGTGCGGTGCAGTGTAATGCAGTTCAGTGCAGTGTTGTGCAATGCCCTTTGGTGCTGTGCAGTGTGGTGTAATGCAGTCCAGTGCAGTGTAGTGACAACGCAGTTTGCTGCAGTGCAGCATGATGCAGTGCAGTGCAGTGCAGTGCTAGCTGGTGTGACTCTTGGCTCTCATTGAGCTGCTGCCTATGGAAGGGCACTGTTGGCAGAGCCACGCCGGGGGGCATCTCCAGGTGCCTCCCCATCCCCTTCCGTGCTACCGGCGAGCCCCAAGGTGCTGGGCCGAGCAGCGTTCCCGCGTGCCGAGCAGCCCGGGATCTGAACGCGGACAGGGCAGCAGCTACACCGACACTAGTGGGAGCCCCGACTCCTCGGAGCAGCGCCTGCTTTGCCTGCAGCCGGCAGGGAGGGGATCCCTGAGGAAAGGGATGCCCTGGGGATCCCCCCAGGGAGCCCGGCTGTGCCCGGAGAGGGGATGCAGCGCTGGGTCCCTGCCCGCCCCGCGGCCCCGGAGCGGCTCCATGCTCCCGGCTCGGCTGGAGGCATTCCCGGAGCAGGCGCGGGGACGCTGTGTGCCGCGGCGGGGCTGGCRGGGGCAGGTGCCGCGCATGGCTTGCGTGCCACCGGGGGGTGACGCGGCCCGAGCGGGGAGGCGCTGGCCGCTCTGCCACCCCCCCGTGCAGGCGGGTCGGTGCGGGGCCTGGCCCGGGCGTCCGTGAGCGGGGACGTGTCTGCGCGTCCGTCCGCCGGGAGCCGCRGGGACGGGCGTCCTGGGCTCGGGGGCTGCGCGTCCATCCGCCCGCTGCGGCGCTCGTCCGCCCGGGGAGGCCGACGGCATCTCACCCTTCCCTCACTGGGCGCCCGGCCAAGGACACGTGATGGGAAGGGCCTGGGAGCTTTCCCGGCCTGCGGGGACGCGGCACGCGCCCGGGGCCGGGGGAACCGGCTGTCCTGGTGCGGCTGCTGGCACGCGGCGTCCGGGGCCACCGCAGTGCTCGGCGTGACCCGCGGGGCCGGTGCCGGGACGCAGCACCCGGGACCCTGGAGCCGTTCCCGTGCACCGCCTCACCGTGCCCGCGCGCTCCCGCAGGCGCCGGCGGACCCGCAGGATGGCGGAGGCTCACCAAGCCGTGGCCTTCCAGTTCACCGTCACCCCCGAGGGCTTCGACTTCCACCTCGGCCGCGAGGCCATCAAGCAGCTCTACCTCTCGGGCGTCTACTCGTGGAAGAAGCGCTTCGTCTGCGCCAAGGTGCGCCCGGCCGGGCTGCCCGGGCCGGGGGGTGCCGGGGGGTGCCGGGGGGTGCCGGGGGGCCGCCCTCACCCCGCGCTGTGCCCACAGAACAGCTTCCTGAGCGGGGTCTACCCGGCGTCGCCCTCCAGCTGGATGCTGGTGGTCATGGCCACCGCCGGCTCCTTCTACTGCCGGATCGACCCCTCCATGGGGATGATCGCCCGCATCCGCTGCTGCCTGCCCGACAGGTGAGCGCCCGGCACGTCCCCGGGGGGAGGTCCTGCCCCACACGTCCCCCAGCCCCACGGCACGCTCCTGGCCTGGGGACATCCTCGAGGAGGTCCCATCCTGCATGTCCCCCAGCCATGCAGCATGGTCCTGGCCTGGGGATGTCCCTGAGGGTGTCCTGCCCCACACATCCCCCAGCCCCATGGCACAGTCCTGGCCCAGGGACGTCCCCGAGGGGGTCCTGCCCCACAYGTCCCCAGCCCCACAGCATGGTCCCAGCCTGGGGATGTCCCCAAGGGGGTCCCACCCCACATGTCCCCCAGCCATGCAGCATGGTCCCAGCATGGGGATGTCCCCGAGGGGGTCCCACCCCACACGTCCTCCAGACCCATGGCACAGTCCTGGCCTGGGACGTCCCCGAGGATGTCCTGCCCCACACGTCCCCCAGCCATGCAGCACGGTCCTGGCCTGAGGACATCCCCAAGGGGATCCCACCCCACACGTCCCCTCATCCCGCTGGGGCTGGCGGGGAGCAGGCGCCCGGTGTGTTCCCCGTCCCCTCTGCTGCCCCGGGGCAGGTTGGCCGAGCCCCGTGCCCAGACCCCCATGGTGCCTCCCCCTTCCTGGGACACATTCCCACGGTCCCGTTCCCCACGGTCCCGTCGCCGGCAGCCGCTTCCTGAGCTTCCAGAGCCGCACCGTCGTGAGCGCCGCGCTCTTCTCCACCGGCGTCTGGCTCTCGGCGGTGCTGCTCTTCCGGCGCGCCCTGAAGCTGCTGCTCTCCTACCACGGCTGGATGTTTGAGCCCCACGGCAAGATGAGCCGCGGCACCAGGATCTGGGCGGTGAGCGGCGCGGGCGTCCCGGTGGCGGCGGTGGCAGCAGCCGGGGGCTCCGGGGAGTGGGGGGGGTGTCACGCCGTGCCCGTCCTCCCTGCAAACCTCTCCGCCGGCCCCGCAGGCGCTGGTGAAGGTGCTCTCCGGCCGCAAGCCCCTGCTCTACAGCTTCCAGACCTCCCTGCCCAAGCTCCCCGTCCCCGCCGTGGAGGCCACCGTCGCCAGGGTAAGGGGGCGGCGAGGGGCTGCCACCGCCGCCGCCGCCGCCGCGGTCCTGCCCGGCGGTCACGCCACGCGCCGCCCGTCCCCGCAGTACCTGGAGTCCGTGCGCCCGCTGATGGACGAGGAGAAGTACCGCCGCATGGAGGCCCTGGCCGAGGAGTTCAAGGAGAAGACGGCGCCCCGGCTCCAGAAGTACCTGATCCTCAAGTCCTGGTGGACGACCAACTACGTGAGCGCCCGGCCCCCGCTGCGGCCACCCCCGTGCCGCCGAGCTCGTGTGATCCGGCACCGTCCCTCCCCGCCGCCCTGCGGTTTGGCACCCTGGCAGCTGCCTCAGCCTGGCCGTGGGGAGAGCAGGGGGCTCCCCCCCGCCCCTGCCCCCATCCCTGCCCCTAGCCCTGTCACCAGCATGTTCCCTGCCGTTGTCACCATCCCTTGCCCTGTCCCCTGCCCCGTCCCCGTCCCTGTCCCCTATTCCTATCAGCATCCTGTCCCCTGTCCCTGTCACCATCCCTGCCCCTGTGCCCTGTCCCTGTCCCCATCCCTACCCCGTCACATTCCCTGTCCCTGTCCCCATCCCTTGCCCTGTCCCCTGCCCCCTCTGCCGGTGACCATCCCTGCCCCCTGCCCCTGTACCCTGCTTCTGTCCCTCTCCCCTGTCGCTGCCTCTGCCCCCTGTCTCTGTCCCAGCCCTTGCCGTGTCCCCTGCCCCATCCCTGTCCCCTGTCCCCTGCCCCATCCCTGTCCGCTGCCCCATGTCCTTCTCCCCATCCCATCCCTGTCCCCTATCCCCTGTCCCCTGCCCATTGCCATCCTGTCCCCTGCCCCATCCCTGTCCACTGCCCCATGTCTTTCTCCCCTGTGCCCCATCACCATCCCCTGTCCCCTGCACCATCGCTGTCTCCCATCTCCTGTCCCATCCCTTTCCGCTACCCCATATCCCCCATCCCCTGCCCCATCACTGTCCCCATCCCGTCGCTGTCCCCTGCCCCATCGCTGTCCCCATCCCATCGCTGTCCCCCATCCCGTCCCCATCCCGTCCCCCTCGCCGTGGCCGCGCGGTGCCCAGCGCTGTCTCCGCAGGTGAGCGACTGGTGGGAGGAGTACATCTACCTGCGGGGCCGCAGCCCGCTCATGGTCAACAGCAACTACTACGCCATGGTGAGGGCCGGGCGCGCGGGGCGCGCGGGGCGCGGGGACGTCGCGGCTGACCCCCGCGCGCTCACCGGCCCCCCCTCGCCCCCAGGACTTCCTCTACGTGACGCCGAGCCGCCTGCAGGCCGCCCGGGCGGGCAACGCGGTGCACGCGATGCTGCTGTACCGCCGCAAGCTGGACCGCGGCGAGCTGCCCCCCGTCAGCAGC
>NW_020449664.1:576963-580321 GCF_003343035.1 Apteryx rowi | reverse complement strand
GGTGGATGGGGCTGCCCCAGAGGGTGCCGGGGGGGGCCGTGGGGCCGGTGTCCCCCCCCCCGCTCAGGCCCTGCCTCTGCTCCCAGTTCATGCTGGGGACGGACCGATTCCAGCTGGGTTACGACGAGGGGGGCCACTGCCGCGGCGAGGCCAACACGCAGCTCGCGCCCCCCCAGCGCCTCCAGTGGGACCTTCCCCCGGAGGTGGGTCCTGCCCCACGGGCCCCCGCTGAGCCCGCCAAGCCCCCAGCCCTGGCCCCACGTCTGCGCATCTGGGGGTCTCCGTGCCCCATCCAGCCCCCGACCCCACGGTGCCAGCGCGGGCTCCATGTCCCGTCCAGCCCCCCAACCCCACGGCGTCGGCGCCGGCTCCACGTCCCATCCAGCCCCCGACCCCACGGCATCCGTGCGGGCTCCACGTCCCATCCAGCCCCTGACCCCACGGCGTCAGCGCAGGCTCCACGTCCCATCCAACCCCACGGCATCAGCGCAGGCTCCACGTCCCATCCAGCCCCCGACCCCACGGCATCGGTGCAGGCTCCATGTCCCATCCAGCCCCCCAACCCCACGGCGTCGGCGCCGGCTCCACGTCCCATCCAACCCCATGGCATCGGTGCAGGCTCCATGTTCCATCCAGCCCCCAACCCCGCAGCATCCGTGCGGGCTCCACATCCCATCCAGCCCCTTGACCCCGATCTGGGCTCACCGCCAGTGCATCCCGGGGCCGGGTGGGAGCTGCGCAGGTGCAGCCGGGCTGCAAGGCTGGGCTAGGGGCAGGGGCTCCCAGCCTGCCAGTGAGCCAGCGCGATGCCGGAGCATCCATGCCGGAGCGACCACCGGTGTCACGCGCGCGGCACGGCCTCGGCGGGTGCCGTGCCAGCTCGCCGCCACGCTGCGCCTGTCCCCGCAGTGCCAGGACGCCATCGAGAGGTCCTACCGCGTGGCCAAGGCGCTGGCGGACGACGTGGACTTCTGCTGCTTCCAGTTCTCCCAGTTCGGGAAGGGCCTGATCAAGCGGTGCCGGACCAGCCCCGACGCCTTCATCCAGATCTCCCTGCAGCTGGCCCACTTCCGCGTGAGAGCCCGCCGCGCCGGCCACGGGGACACGGGGACGCGTCCCCCCCCGTGCGCCAGCCTCATCCCAGCCTCTTCCCCCCAGGACAAGGGCTGCTTCTGCCTCACCTACGAGGCGTCCATGACGCGGCTCTTCCGGGAGGGCCGCACGGAGACGGTGAGGTCCTGCACCGCCGAGTCGACGGCCTTCGTGCGGAGCATGGGGGACACCACGCAGAGCGTGAGCGAGGCGCCGCCGGGGTCCATCCCGTCCCTCACGTGCTCAAGATGGGTCTCCAGCCCTCCCTGCTCCCTGGCCCCTGTGGTCCATCCTCCCTCCTAGCCCTCTGGCTGTGTCCTGTTGGCCCCGGATGGGTCTGGGCTGTCCCCACACAGCCTGGCCTCATSCAGGACCTTCCTGGTCCCCAGTGGCCCCATCTCCCGTGGTCCCTTGGGACGTTCCTTGGAGATGTCCCTGTATCTGGGACAGGTCCCCATCCCCTTGGGGATGCCCCTGTCACCTTGGACAGCTCCACCTGTGGAAGAGGTCCCCACCCCTTGGGGATGCCCCTGTTCTTTGGGGAGATTCTCATCTCTGGAGGAGGTCTCCGTTGCTCAGGGTAGTCCCCATCCCTCGGGGACATCGCTGTCTCTGGAGGAGGTCCCTATCGCTTGGGGAGGTCCTCATCCTTTGGGGAGTCCCCCTCGTTGGAGGAGCTCCCCATCGCTTGGGCATGTCTCTGTCTCTGGAGGAGGTCCCTGTCCATTGGGGAGGTCCCCACCCCTTGGGGAGGTGCCCATCCCTCGGGGAGGTGCCCATCCCTTGGGGACATTCCCCTCACTGGAGGAGACCCCCATCCCTCAGGGAGGTCCCTGTCCCTTGGGGACATCCTGGTCTCTGGAGGAGGTCCCTGTTGCTTGGGGAGGTCCCCATCCCTTGGAGATATCCCTGTATCTGGGACAGGTCCCCATCCCTTGGGGATGCCCCTGTCACCTTGGACAGCTCCATCTCTGGGAGAAGTCCCCTTCCCTTGGGGATGTCCCCATCTCTGGAGGAGTGCCCCATTCCTTGGGGAGGTCCCTGTTCCTTGAGGAGATCCCTGTCTCTAGAGGAGGTCTCCATTGCTCAGGGTGGTCCCATCCCTTGGGGACATCCCAGTCTCTGGAGAAGGTCCCTATCACTTGGGGAAGTCCCCATCCCTTGAGGAGATCCCTGTCCCTTGGGGTTGTCCCCATTTCTGGAGGAGGTCCCTATCCATTGGGGAGGTCCCCATCCCTCGGGGAGTCCCCCCCGCTGGAGCRGGTGCCCTGCCCAGGCAGGACCAGGGCGGTTCTCCACACCCAGGGCATCCCGGGGGGGGCGGGGGGGTTGGTTTGGGCCGCGCCGGCCCCAGCCCTCCCGCCGGCCCCTGAGCGCGGCTTTCCGCAGCGGGCCGAGCGCCAGCGGCTCTTCAAGCTGGCGGCCGACAAGCACCAGCACATGTACCGCATGGCCATGACCGGGGCCGGCATCGACCGGCACCTCTTCTGCCTCTACGTGGTGTCCCGCTACCTGGGTGTGCAGTCGCCCTTCCTGGCGCAGGTGAGCYCCCGGGGCCCGGCCCCTCCGGGCGCCCGGTGCGCGCGGAGCATGGACGGTGCAGGGGCGCAGCGACACGCACCACCCGCGACACCGGCAGCAGCACGCACGGGCACCGAGGCGCGCGTTGCACGCTGACACAGCGCCCGTGCGTGTGACACCAGCCCACGTGCAGCAGCACGCGCTGGCACCGACGCCTGCAGCCCCCAGCGTGCGCTCACGCGACATCAGCACGTGCAATACGCTGCGCGCGCGGACCCACGACGTGGGTGCCCACACGCAGCAGCAGCGCGACACCGGCACGCGCGGATGCGGCGACTGCGCCCGACGCCTGGGGCAGTAAAACACGCGCGGCGGCCGTGCTGTGTGCGCGGGGGACGCGGGCGCGCGGGCGCCCGTGGGCAGCGGGGCGCAGCGGGGCGCTCACAGCCCGGCGCCGCAGGTGCTGTCCGAGCCSTGGCGCCTCTCCACCAGCCAGACCCCCCAGCAGCAGCTCAAGATGTTCGACCTGGACAAGTACCCSGACCACGTCTCCAACGGTGGCGGCTTCGGCCCGGTGAGCGTTGCCCGGCCCCGGGCTGCTGTGGGGGTGGAGGGGCCATGGGGCCCCACGGGGGAGACAGGCAGGGCCCGTGGGGCAGGGAGGGCAGGTGTGGGGGGCAGGCATGCAGGGGGCAGGCGTGCAAGGGGCAGGCAAGCGGGTGTGCAAACAGGACAAGTGTGCAGG
>NW_020449664.1:573577-576208 GCF_003343035.1 Apteryx rowi | reverse complement strand
GGCGTCTCCTACATCATCGCTGGCGAGAACCTCATCACCTTCCACGTGTCCAGCAAGCTCTCCAGCGCCGAGACGGTGAGGACCTCGGGGCAGGGGGACGGGGCTGCGCGGGGGCTCCCGTGGGGAAGGGACGGGGGCGGCGTCCATGCCAGGGGGTCCCTGTGGGGCAGGGTCATTTCTGGGGCTGCCATGGGGCAGGGTCTGTGCTGGGGGCTGCCATGGGGCAGGGTCAGGGTCCGGGTCCGTGCCAGGGCTGCCGTGGGGCTGCCAGGGGTCGTTGTCCGTGCCGGGGCTCCACGCACGGGCGCTGCTCCGCAGGACTCCAGGCGCTTTGCCGGGAACATCCGCCGGGCCATGCTGGACATCGCCGAGCTCTTCGACRTGCCGCCCCGGGCAGCGGGCAAGTGAGGCCGCGGGTGTCCCGGCTCCCCGCGGCACCCGGGCACCGCGCGGCAGGGCTGGTCACCGGCCACCGGCCACCGGCACGGGGACGGCGCCGCGGGGACCCCGCGCTGCGCGGTGACACCTGCAGCGAGCCCGGCACGGGGGGGGGGCCGGGGCCGCCTGTACCTGTAAACGCTCCCCATAAAGGCGCCGAGGCTCCAGCTTGCGTTTTCCCGTCTCAGCGCCGTCCGGTCCCGCCGCCCCGGCTCTTTCCCCGGGAAGCCCCCACGCAGCCCCGGCTCCCGCCCGGCTCCGGCAGCACCAGGCGCGGCGGCAAGCTGCCAGGGCCGGGATGAAAGGAGCGCCGGGAGCGCCGGGCCGTGTTTGCCGCGCGGCGTGCGTCGCTGTGACGGGCAGCGGTGCACCGGGGCACGGCGGTCGGGAGCGGAGCCGCACGGAGCCCGCCGGCCGTGTCCAGCGCGGCGGGTGCCCGGCACCTCGTCTCCTCCGGACACGGAGCTTTGCAGGCTCAGCGGCACCTTGCTTTAATGCAATTCGTCCAGCGGGCGCCACGGAGCGGGGAGCTGCCCCCCCCCCCCGAGCACAGCGCGTCCGTCCGGCATGCTCCTCACGGATCACGGCCCTTCCGGGGGGCGCTTGCACCCTGCGGCATTGCTGGGATGGACCGAGGACGGTCACGAGCCGYGGGGGACGAGCAAGGGGATGGGGGTCTCGGTGGGACGTGGGGACGCTCCGGCCAGCCCGGCGCGTGGCTGCGGATTTCCCGGCGGATTTGCACACATCCAGCAGCGGCCCAGCGGGCTGCAGCCGGGCGCCTGCCGCCTCGTGCAGGTGCCACTGTCCCGCGTGTCCGCGAGCAGAGGCCGCCGGCGCAGCCCAGACATCGGCACCTGCAGGACGCGGGTCTAACCCCAGGCACCGCGAAATCTCTCGCCTCTGCAGCAACCTTTTGAAAACAAGGTTAATTCGCCACCTTCCCCGCAACCCCAATAAATCACCTGCAAGCCCCTGCATTAAGGGACCCCAGCCCAGCTGCCACCTCGTCCCACCCAGCGCCTGGGCAGCACCAGGCTCAGCCGGCTCCGGTGCGAGGCTGAGCGTGTCCCAGCCGCTGCGCCCTCCGGGCAGGAGCAGCCCCCCCCATCCCAGCGCTCCTCTCTGCTTCCCTGCCTCCGCTTCCAGAGAGGGCATCATTTGCCCCATGAAGAGGGAGGTTTGTGGGCAGCTGACTTGGAGGTGGCACCGCAGCGTGCAGTGAGTTCCCCCAGAGCAGGCACCGAGCGGGCACAGACACAGCGGCCGTCACCCCGGGCCCTCATCCCGGGAGCACCACGGTGGCTCGCACTTGGGCTGCATCCTGCACCATGGGTCCATGTTCGGGATGCATCCTGCACCACGGGGGCTCGCACTTGGGCTGCATCCTGCACCATGGGTCCATGTTCGGGATGCATCCTGCACCACGGGGGCTCGCACTTGGGCTGCATCCTGCACCATGGGTCCATGTTCGGGATGCATCCTGCACCACGGGGGCTCGCACTTGGGCTGCATCCTGCACCATGGGTCCATGTTCGGGATGCATCCTGCACCACGGGGGCTCGCACTTGGGCTGCATCCTGCACCATGGGTCCATGTTCGGGATGCATCATGCACCACGGGGTCTCACACTTGGGCTGCATCCTGCACCATGGGTCCATGTTTGGGATGCATTGTGTGCCATGGGGCCCTGCATTTCAGCTGAGTCCTGCATCTCTGGCCCTGGGGACACCCTTCCCTGCTCGGGGCTTTCCAGCCCAGGAGCAGAGGCTGCGGGGAGCCAGCTCTTCCCTGGGGACCTGGGTGCTGTGCGGGGTGCAGGGCTCAGCAAGGCCAGCCCCAAAGGCCAGCTCAGCCCCAAGGCCCGGCAGGGTCTCCTGGTCGGGACTGGAGCCTCTGCCAGGCTGGGCCGCCGCGGGTGGAGCCTCCCRTCTCCCGGGCGAGGCAGAAGGAGTTGCTGATCCATGTCTGGAGCCTCATGGTCCTTAGTCCCACAAGCTCGGCTCCCTTATCTGATTCCCGTAACAATGAGGCCCCAAGCGCTGGCAGGTTTCCCCGGGGGGACGTTGCGGAGCGTTAACCCTCCGCTCCCCAGCGGCAGCCCTGCTTTTGGAGGGGGAGCTGCATGCACAAAGTGCCTGCACCAGCGCAACGGGGTGGTCCCCCCACCCCCAGCACCCCGGTCTGTGCCCA
>NW_020449664.1:571952-573050 GCF_003343035.1 Apteryx rowi | reverse complement strand
AGGTCTGTGCATGAGTCGGTGGCACCTGGCCCGGGGCATCGGGCGCAGCGCAGGCCCTCGCCTGCCCGGGACTCCGGCGGGGCAGCCGGGTGCGAACCCCACGGGGCGACGGCGCTGCGCGGGGCCTGGGGCTGGCACGGCAGCGCAGCTCCCCGGCCCTCGCTCCCGACGCCCCCCCTCGCTCCCGCACCCTGCGCTGCCCCCAGCCGTCGCCCACGTCTCCCCAGGGACCCAGAGCAGCGGGGGAATATTTGCTATTCCTCTTCGCTTTGTGTTGCTTCTAGGCTCGATCAGCCAGTATTTTCCTTTCTGATTTTTTTCATTGAAAGCTTCAGAAGCTGATCACTGCTGAGGTATCGCACCTGCCGGGGACGGAGCTGCCCCCGGGGCYGGTCACTTGGCCCGTTTTTCAGCGTGGTCCCGGTGTGCAGCTCGAGCCGGCGTGGTGGGACCAGGGACGGCTCCCGCCATCCCCCTGCTCCTTGGGGCAGTGACCCGAGCCTCCAGACTGCCTGGTGTTCACGCACGAGCGGTAAATACGGCAGGAGACAGCGCGGCTGGGGCCGCACAAATGCACCGTGGAGAGACAAGACGATAAGCGCGCGTGATGCAGATCGGCCGCTGCCAGGCTGGGTCACGACGGGGAGCCAAGCGCCTTGCGGGGGAACATCAAAAGCTGCGCAAAGGGCGCTGACGGAGGGCAGAGAGCTGCTGCAGGCAACCTCCGCGATGGCACGGGGGGGCCGGCGTGTGAGCAGGGCTGTTGTTTCCCAAGAGCCGGGGAGGTGGCCAACTTCCCAGGTGAATCCAAACATGGGTCCCTTGGGAATTCAGGCTAATTGGGGGGGGGGGGTTGGGGCAGGCACCCCCTCGCAGCCCCCCGAGACACYGCCCGCTACAAGTGCTCCCAGCTGCAGGGGGGGGTTTCGCTGCGGTCTGCCCGCCCGGCTGGCAGAGCTTTGCACGATGCACAGCAGCCAAAGCCGAGCTTAACCATTTGCTCCGAGTAAAATCGAGGGGGAGGCGGGGAGGTGGGGGGCTGCGGGGGGCGAGCGCAGCGCTGGAGGCAGCCGCTTCGGCCGGCCGGTGCGAGAAGCG
>NW_020449664.1:567589-571442 GCF_003343035.1 Apteryx rowi | reverse complement strand
CCGAACAGGGGTGCGAGCGAACAAGTGCCTCAAGGGCTGGCTGGACTTCAGGGGGAATTGCTACGGGTATTTCCGCCAGGAGCTGCCCTGGAGGAAGGCGGAGGTAAGGCCCCCCCACTGCGCCCCGTCCCGCGGATGACAGCGGCCGTCGGTGCCGCCAGCCCGGAGACCGCGGGGGACCGGGCGGCCGCGAGCCTGGGGCTCCCCGCGGCACCGGGGAAAGGCCGGGTAACCGAGGCAGGGACGCGCCTGCCCCTTCTCCCGCCGCAGGCATGGTGCAGGGTCGTCAGAGCCGGCTGCCACCTCGCCTCCATCCACACCTCCGAGGAGCACAAAGTGATGGCCAAGTTCATCTCCCAGTGTCAGCGCGGCGAGGAGGAAGACGACGTCTGGATGGGCCTCTACCATCGGGTGAGCGCCCCGTGTCCCATCCCAGCCAGGGCGGCCCCGGCAGCACGGCTGCACTCGCTCCCGCTGCCGGGAGCCCCGTGCACGGCCCCTGCTCGGATTGACCCCCCCCCCCCGCGTGCCCTGCCGCCCTGGCCGCGTCCGTGCGTACCCACCTGCTGCACCTCTGCTGCCCTGCCTGCCTCGGTTCCTCTCTGCCCTGCTGCCGGTAGCCTCACGCGTCTCCTGCGCTGTCTGCAGGTTGCCGATTCCCCACCGGCCCCCTGCCCCCATCCCGGCCCTGGGCCCTTCTCCGCTTCCCCTCGTTTCCTGCCCAACACGCGTCTCGTTTCTTGCCTGTCTCCAGACCAAAGCGTGGGCATGGATAGACGGATCCAAGATGCGCTACTCTGCCTGGGACGACGATGATGTCCCAAAGGGAAAATACTGTGCGGCGCTGGAGGACTCCTCAGGTGAGCGGGGGGCACAGAGCCACACGCCCCGGGAGGGGACGTCGGCAGCCCTCGGGGACTCCCTGCCCCTCCACGTCCCCCGGGCAGCCTTCGCTGGGGTGAAAAGGGCAGATGGTGGGGGCGGTTTGCTGCAGGACCGTCCCCGTGGGGCAGGGATGCTCCCGCGGCCACGTGTGGGAGCAGCGGGGTGTCTCGTCCTGCCTCCTGCTCCGGCAGGCTCAGCTCCGGCCTCAGAGCGGGTTGCCGAGGGCTTTATCCAGTCGGGTCCTGAAAACCTGCGAGGATGGAGCCGATCCCAGCGCGCAACTGTCCCTGCCGGGACACCCCATCCCTGCACCCCCCGGGCCTCGTCCCCGGCCACGGCCACGCACGGGGACGCGCTCGCCGGGAAGGGTCCCGCAGCAGCGCTCGCTCCCCTTTCTCTTTGCAGGTTTCCTGTCCTGGGAGAACGACTCCTGCGGCGAGAGGAAGGCTTTCATCTGCAAATACGCGGCCTAGGGAGCGGGGCCCCCAAGGAGCTGCCCTCTGCCTGGACGTCGTGTCCCTGCACCCCACCGCCTTGCCCCCGTGTCCCCGCACGCCGTGCCGTGTGCTCCCGGACCCCTGGCAGCACCGCTGCCGCCGCGGGCAGCCCCTGCCGCCTCTCCCCGACGGCGGCCCAGCGAACCGGCAATAAACTCCCCCGAAGCACGCCGTGGCCCCTGTGTCTTCCTCCGGGCTGCTTCCCGCCGCCCCCATCTCTCCTCACCCTCGCCCGGCCGCGGCAGGGCACGGGAGGACCCCCCCCCCGAGGACGCTGCCCCCCCAGCGATGGGGGTCTGCCCCGGCACGGGGGTCCCCACGGCCTCGCCGGTGGCAGCGGGGGAGCTGGAGGGGTCCCGYGGGAGCACATCCCGCTGAAGCGGGCGGCAGGGATCCCGCAAGGCTGCGTTGTGCTGGGGGGTCGCGTTTGGTCCGTAATGTGCAATGCTGGGGGTAAACAGCAAGGGGTCTCTATGGCCAGGCAGAGTTTGTCTTGGCTAAAAGAGGCGGAAAACTCCCAATGCTGAAGAGAATTTATGATAGCTTGGAAAAAAAATACATACAGGGAAATTTTACCATATTTTGCATGCAGCATGAGGATGTTCATTTGGAAGAGAACTTGCACCAAATCTTGGAAGAGGAAAGGGAAAAYTGGAGTGATTTGATCAGTGATTGATGCAGAGAGGTGGGATTTTACGTAGTGGGCAGGGGAGAGGTGCAACTGTAAAACCCGTTGGACAAACAGCCCCAGCAGCCCGGGGAGGGGAGCGGGCTGGCAGGGATGCRCAGACCCCAGCAGCTCGCTGCGCCCTGGCCGGGGAAACTGGGGCAAAACAAGGAGGAGCTGCAGCYGTTTGCATGGGGAGCTGGGAAAGGGGACCCTGGAGAAATCCCGGAGTCGCTTCTGCCCCCACGCTGCCGGCCCCATCAGCCCCAGTGACCTGCTGGCACCCAGCAGTGGGGCTGGGGACGGCCGTGTTTGCTGCTGCACCCTCGTAACAGAGACGGGACGTTTCTGCCCCCGGGGGACTGCTGTGCCCAGGGTCCCACCGCCACCTCCCTCCCCCTTGCTGCAAAACCTCCATGCTCCGTGCAAAAATGATGCAGCACCCGGCTCGTCAGCAGCCGTGGGGGTGTTTAAACGGGCGTCAGGGCCAGCGACTGAAAAGGGCTTGCTAAAAATTGGCCAGTTCCACCGCAGGTCCGTGCACTGCGGGTCCRTGCACCGGGGGTCTGTGCACCGGGGCTCCGTGCATGACGGGTCCACGCACGACGGGTCCGTGCACCACCGTTCCATGCACCATGGATCCGTGCACCGTGCATCCGTGCTCCGCGGGTCCCCCTTGCCTGGGAATCCGCTTCGCACTGCTGGCACCCCACACCAGCGGGGCCGGGCAGGGGTTGCTGCCTGCCGCGGGCCATCGCGGCCCCCTCTGAGAAGCCATCCCGCSTCTCSGCTGAAGCGCTCCCGTGTTTGCCTYGGCCGCGGTCAGCGGCTCCAGGAYTTGCCYGCGGCTCGGCGCCGGTGATAAGGGAGCCGGGAGCTGCCGCAGCACCGCGGCTGCTGGCAGAGGGTCCCGCGCCGGCGGCGAACGGGGAACGGAGCAGAAATGCCCCGGAAAGAGGGCTTGGAGCGTGTCGTAAATACGGACCGAGGCTGTCGAGATCCCGACGCCCGAAATAGCTGCGGGCGCAGGGGCGACGAGCGCTCTACAACCAGCGCCGGCGCAAAGCTCGTCCTCAGCGGTGAATTCTCACGCGCTGGAAAACCTTCAAAACCAAGGTGCAAAGGCGCCGGGAGGCGGCGGGACCTGCTCGGGCTGCCTCGATAGCGCGGGGAGCGCGGCCGGGACGAGCCGGGCACCGGCCGCTGCGCCCGCCCGGGAGCACGGAGGGCGTGGATGGAGCGAGAGGGGGCCAAGGAGCGCGGGAGAGGGAGCGCGGGGGCGGATTCAAGGGCAGGCACGGAGGGAGGCGAGGGAATTTTGTACTCCCGGGACTGTCCGTTCTGCCCGGTGCCACCAGCTCTGTGGGGGCCGGGCTCCGTGGGGCTGGGATGGGGCTCCGTGGGGCCGGGATGGGGCTCCGTGGGGCYGGGCTCCGGCGGCGCGGGGGGAAGGACGGCAGCGGGGGCTGCATGCACTAGCTGAGGTTTATTGCCGGCCGGGCGCGCGGGAGCTCGCGGGGCCGGTGGGGTCGGTGTCGGCGGTGCCGTGGGGTCGGTGTTGGCAGTGCCGTGGGGTCGGTGTCGGCGGTGCCGTGGGGCAGGATGGGCTCAGCCGCGTGGGCCCCGCGCCTACAACCGGAACTTGCAGAGGAAGGGGAAGTGGGAGTCGCAGGGATAGTTGTGCCATTCCTGGAAACCTGCGGAGGGGAGCGTAAGGCACCGGGGGGCCGGGGCGTCCCCCTGGGGCGACCCACCACCCCCTCGGCCCGCTCTGGCGGTGCCTGCGGCAGGGAGCCCCTGTCAC
>NW_020449664.1:564276-565735 GCF_003343035.1 Apteryx rowi | reverse complement strand
AAGGCACCTTTCAAAATCGAGACGGAGCGGGGCTCCCCGGGATGGGGGTGCGGGGCCGCGCTCCCGCCTCCGGCAGGGCTCCCGTCCCCCCCCGCGCGGGGAGCAAGGAAAGGAGCYGGGCTGCTCCCAGGCTGCAGGGCTGGGATGGGGACCGACCCCCTCCCGCGACACCCCCGGGCAGGCCCCCCCCCCCATGGCCTGGCGCGGGGGACAGCGTGGGACAGGCACKGGGACACGGGCTGGGACGGGACGTGCAGCCCCCGGCATGGGGGGGAGGGTGGAAAATGCACCCAAGTCCCACGGAGTTCGGCAGCTCCCAGGCCGGGAATCACCTCCCACGAAGGCAGCGAAGAGCAGGCAGCCGAGGAGGCAGCGGAGGAAGGTGCTGCCTGCGCTCATGGTCCCGAATCCTCTGCGGAGAAAGGAYGGCGAGGGCTGTGAGGACACGGGGGGATGCCGAGCGCGGCGGCAGGATGCACGGAGCAGCGTGCGGGGCTCCTCCCGGCAGGATGAGGGAGAGCCTCCCCGGGAAGGACTCACCTGGGGCGGCCGCTCCGCAGGCAGGCGGGAAGGCCGGGAACGGGCTGTCGGCGATTGCATCGCATCGGCTTCCCTGGGGTCCATTTATAGCCCAGGCAACTGGCAGGGTTTCGGGGGGGTGACCGCTGGGCAGATAAGGAATCCAGATTGTAAACGTCGCTGTCTGAACCCGATAGGAAAAGCAAATAAAGGTGGAAGCATCCTGGGTTCCCTGGAAGCAGGGGTGAGCCGGGCGGTGTTTACTCAACGCCGTGCCRCAGGACACGCGCCGGGCAAGAGCGTCGCCGACGCCCCGAGGGCTGCGGGTGCCCCGGTCGCGGCAGCCGGCTGCCCTCCTCCCCGCTATCCCCTTTCCCGGCGCGTCGCCTCCCGGCTCCRCACCTGCTGCCCGCAGCAGCCGGAGGAGCCTTTTCCGGCGCTCTCCCTATCATCAGCCCCCCTTTGCCTGCTGGCAGCGCTCTGGCGGGGCAAAAGCCCTGGCGGGGTGAGAGGCAGGAGGGAAGGGGTTTGCTCCTTGCACGGATTCCCCTGCTCCGAGCAGCGTCCGGCCGGGATCAGCATCGCCTGGCGCTCGCGGGAGCCGAGGCCGCGCGGGACCCCGGCACCCTGCAGGCGGGATGTGCGGGGAGCCGCCTGCATTTGCCATTTCCCTCCCAAAATTCACGCCAGCCTCTGACTTCGGCCACCCGTTTCCAGGCTAATCCCATTCATCCGCTCGTTTTTGGAGATTTCAGACCCCCGAAAGACTTTTCCCCCCCTCTCTGTAACTCCRCCAGAGCCGAGAGGAAGATAAGACGGCGTAAAAGATGCAAAGCAGTTGTGGCACGTCCTGGGAAATCCTTCCTTGAGCAAACACACGCCTCTTCGATGACTACGGCAGTTCCTGCTGGGGGCAAACAGAGCTGCCCCCCCCCCCCCC
>NW_020449664.1:550720-563336 GCF_003343035.1 Apteryx rowi | reverse complement strand
GGTGCCGGGAGCCGGGAAACCCACCGGCATGCGGATAATAGCCGGGAGCTGCAGCAGTGCTGGGAATGTGTCTCAGCCCTGCACCAAGTGGTGCCAGGAGCCGGGAAACCTGCTGCCATGCGGATAACAGCTGGGAGCCGTGGCGGTGCTGGGAACGTGTCTCGGCCCTGCASCGAGTGGTGCCRGGAGCCGGGAAACCTGCCAGCGCGCAGGTGATAGCCRGGAGCCGTGGTGGTGCCGGGAGCATGTCTTGGCCCTGCACTGAGTGGTGCCGGGAGCTGGGAAATGTGCCGCCATGTGGATAATAGCTGGGAGCCGCGGCAGTGTCGGGAATGTGTCTCGGCCCTGTACCGAGTGGTGCCAGGAGCTGGGAAACCTGCCGCCGTTTGGATAATAGCTGGGAGCTGCAGCGGTGCCGGGAATGTGTCTCAGCCCTGCACCGAGCACTGCCAGGAGCTGGAAAACCCTCCGGCATGTGGGTGATAGCCAGGAGCTGCGGGGGACGCAGGATGCGGGATGCGGATGCTCACACCCTGCTCCAGCGCAGGATCCCGCTGGTCCCTTTGCACCGCGGGAAACCCTCGTCGGTGCCGGGATGGGTCCCCCCAAGCCTGACGCCCAGTGCAGCCCCCACTCCGGCCGCCCAGGACACGGAGCCGGAGCGCCAGGGCCGTGCCGGCGGCGCCAGGGAGGCGGGTGACACGGGGCGGCTCCGGGCGCTGGTGCGGATCAGCGGGACGCGCTTGGCCGGGCTCGCGGGCGCCTGACGCACGGAGCCTGGCGCGGGACCGAGCCGCCGGCCAGCCCGGCCCCGCCGCGGGGGAGGCCTCCGCCGCTTCCCGGGAAAGCTCTTCCCGGCTCCCGGAGCCGGCTRCCTCCTTGGCACGCCGAGCGGCTGCCTGGTGGAGCCAGGGCTCGGGCTGCCGGAGGCGCCCCATCAAAGGGCGGCGGGGCTGGAACCGCGCCGGCGGCTCCCGCGAGTGCGTCGACGGGGCGCGGGTGCGCGAGCCCTGTTTGCTTTGGGGAAGCGGTGACATTTCGGACGGCGCCTCGTTGCCCACCCCTCCCCGTCCGCGCCGCCATAAAAACCCCCGGCGCGGCGCCGAGCTCCCCGGACCGTCGCACCCGGCGCCCCGTGCTGTGCCGGCCTGCCGAGGGACCGCAGGTGAGCGCCGTCGCGGGACACGCGGGACACGCGGGACACGCGGGCCGCGCCGCTGCGCCGGGGCTCCTGCCCGAGGGCCTCCCTGCCCCGGCCCTGCGCCCGCAGCAGCCCGGGATCCCCTGCCCCCGGCACCCCGCACCCTGCCCCCTGCACCCCTGCACCCTGCATCCTGCCCCCCTGCACCCTGCACCCTGCACCCCACACCCTGCCCCCTGCACCCCTGCACCATGCACCCTGCACCCTGCACCTTTGCACCCTGCACCCCACACTTTTACACCCTGCACCCCACACCCTACACCCCTGCACTGTGCACCTCATGCCCTGCACCCTGCACCCCTGCACTGTGCACCCAGCACCCCACACCTTTGCACCCTGCATCCCATACCCTGCACCCCTGCACTGTGCACCCAGCACCCCACACCCTGCATCCTGCCCCCCTGCACCGCTGCACCCTGCACCTTTGCACCCTGCATCTTTCACCCTGCACTTTGCACCTTGCACTCCAAACCCTTGTATCCCAAACCCTGCACCCTAGACCCCTGCACTGTGCACCTCATACCCTTGTATCCCACATCCTGCACCCCTGCACTGTGTACCTCGCATCCCACATCCTTGTACCCCAATATTCTGTACCCGGCATCCTGCACCCCACATCCTGCCCCCCTGCACTATGTACCTTGTATCCCTCATCCTGTATTCATACACCTTGCACCTTTACATCGTGCATCCCTGCGCCCCACCCCCTGCACCCATGCACCCCACACCCTGCACCCCTGCACCCTGCACCTTGTGTCCTGCACCCCATGCACTGCACCCCTGCACCCTTCAGACTGCATCCCTGCACCCTGCATCCCTGCACCCTGCTCCCCAGAAAGAGACACCAGCGCTTCCCATTCCCCCTGCACGAGGATGCTGTCGCCTCCCGCCACCTCCCACCCGATGGCTGGGATTCGCCTCGGCATCTCACCTCTGCTCCTGCGCACGTTGTCAGAGCACCCTGGGCCCTCCCTGCACCCAGCGCCACAGCCCCAACACCCCCCTTACGGGGCTGGGTGCCCCCATGCACCCGAGCCTCCTGCCCGTCGCTCGTGCCGCTGGGCTCCGGGGGGACACAGTCCGCTCCCGCCCCAGCACGAGGGGAAGCCCTGGGGTCTGCACGGGCAGCGGCCGCAGCCCCCCGGGAAACACCCGCCGGCGGGCGCGGGATGCGGGAAGGAGCAGCCGCCTAGCCGGCCGCTGCCTGCGCTGTCTCCCCAGGGAAGCGGGAAATGGATTGGAGGTCGTACTGGGGGCTCTGCCTCCTCGGCGGCTTGCTGCTCGCGCCCTCGCTGCAAGGTGAGTGCCCGCCCCGGCGCCGCCAGCCCCGGGTTTCGGCGGGGACGGGGCAGCCCTGCCGCTGCCCGCTGGCCTCACAGCGTCCCCTGCGCTGCCCCCCTGCAGGAGAGGAGCGGGCCGGCTGCGCCAAGGGCTGGTTCCCCTTCGACGGCCGATGCTACGGCTTCTTCCCCCAGGAGCTGAGCTGGAGGAGGGCCGAGGTAAGGGGCTGGCGGGGCCCAGGGTGCCGGGCACGGCGCGGGGCTGGGACCGTCTCCGAGCGGTGCCAAGGTGGGCAGCCCCCTCTGGGCGTTYCCCCCATCCCGGTGTCCCCTTGGGAGGGATGACTTTGGCTCCGCGTGTCCCCGGCTTGGATCAGCACCCTGGAACAGCCCAGCGTGCCCTGGGGAAATGCATGGCCAACCATGCCATACGTGTGCATGCATGTGCATGCACGTGTGCGTGTCTGCATGTATGTGCATGCACACGTGTGTGTGTGCATGTATTTGCATGCATGTGTGTGCATGTATGTGCATGCACGTGTGTGTGTGTGCATGCAAAACCAGGCCTGACTTTGGTGCAGCGAGCACCTGCGGGAGCGTGGTGGGACACCAGACTTTGCAGAGAGGCAGCAGGGCCAGGAGCTGGGGTCTCCTGGTGGCCCCTGGGCTTCCACCCGGGTCCCAAGTGCTCCGGGATAGAGTTCCCCACGATGKGGACTGCACTGCATGCTCCTGGTCCCGCGGGTCCCGGGTACCCTGCATGGTGCCGGGCTGTGAGGAGGAGCAGGGTGAGGCCAAAGCCAGCGCCGGTGCCGGTCCCTGGGGCCTCCCGAGCCATCCGCACCCAGTGGATGCAACACCGGTGTCACGCTGCCCTTCGTGCCGCAGGGCTTCTGCCAGAGGCTGGGCGCCAGGACCCACCTGGCCTCCATCCACAGCGAGGAGGAGCACCAGGCCATCATCAGCATGCTGGCCTCCTCCCAGCCCTACAGCGACAGCGAGGAGGAGGAGGCCGACGACGAGGTCTGGATCGGCCTCCACCGTCCCCTGGGGGTGAGTGCCTGCCGGCGCCCCGCGTCCCCGGGCACGGAGAGCCAGGCTGCCGCGGCGCCTTCCTGGGCTCTCCGTGCCCCCGAGCCAGGCCAGCTCCTCGGCACCAGCGCCTCATGCCCTCCTGCCCCCGCAGAGGCGAAACTGGGAATGGTCGGACGGCACCAAGATGGATTACGGCTCCTGGTACAGGGAGGGCTTCTCGCGGCGGAGAGCCTGTGCGGCGCTGGAGGACACCACGGGTGAGCGAAGGACGCACACATGTGCATGCACACACACATGCACGTGCACACGTGCATGCGCACACATATATGCATGTGCATGTGCACACACATGCATGCACACATACACGTGCATGCATGCACACGCACACACATGCATGCACATATGCACGCACACACGTGTGCGCCTGCACACACACATGCACCCCGTGCACACGCGGGAGCCCGGCTGGGCAGAGGGCCCGCACCTGGCCGGCTGGAGGCTCAGGGCCCTTCTCCTTTCCAGACTTTGCCACCTGGGACATCGAGCTCTGCAGCGACAGGAAGCCCTTCATCTGCGAGTACCGCACCTAGGGCAGCTGCCGCCGGCACCCGGGCCCGTGCTGCGGCCCCGCGCGCCCCCRGCCCGCCGGCCCTCTCTGCGTCCCGTGCAAAGCCTCGCGGCCGGTGGCCGGCAGTAAACGTCTCCCAGTACTCAGCCTCGTCTGCTCCTCCCTTGTCCCGCGAGCGCCGTCGTTCCTCCCCATGGCCTGTTGGGGACACGGGGGCCTCGTCCCCCCCGGTCCAGGGAAACCTGTGTTGGTCCCTGTCAAACCCGTAGCGCTGCGAAGCTGCTAACGCGGCAGCACGGGGAAGAGCCAGACCTGCAAGCAGGGGCTCACGTGCGTGAGGTGCTCCAGGCTCTGCTCCATGCACCAAGCCCTTCTCCCAAAGAGGGACTTCCCTCTCCCTGAACCCCCAGGAAATGCAGCCGTGGCCCCGGCACAGCCATGCAGGAATGCAGAGCAGGGTGCAGAGCCGTGCACAAAGCAAGGTGCAGAGCCGTGCACAAAGCAGGGCACAGAGCAGGGTGCAGAGCAAGGTGCAGAGCTGTGCACAAAGCAGGGCGCAGAGCAAGGTGCAGAGCAAGGTGCAGAGCAAGGTGCAGAGCTGTGCACAAAGCAGGGCGCAGAGCAAGGTGCAGAGCAGGGCACAGAGCAAGGTGCAGAGCAAGGTGCAGAGCAAGGTGCAGAGCCATGCACAAAGCAGGGGACAGAGCAAGGTGCAGAGCAGGGCACAGAGCAAGGTGCAGAGCAAGGTGCAGAGCAGGGCGCCTGCCCTTCGCTGGGTGCTCCCGGCATCCTCTTGCAGGCTTTCTCCTCTGCTCCTGCTGCAAGGTCTTGGCCAGTCCCCAGGTGCCGGGGGTGCAGCCAGGGTGCTTATTGCCCCCCTCACCCCAGCCGGCAGCGAAGGAAGGGAGCTGCCGGGCGCAGGGACGGGCAGCGAGGCGACACGGCTGTGCYGGCACATCCCTGGCCGTGGGCCACAGGAATCCGGCCAGATCCTGCAGTGCGGGTGGCCGGGGGGCAGCCGAGCGAGCCCTGCCCTATGTCCTGTGGGACCCCCATGGTCCCAGCTGACCCCCCATGGCCCCAGCAGACCCCATGGCACCCCCATTGCCCCAGACCCCCATGGCCCCAGCAGACCCCATGACTCCCATGGCATCCCCACGGCCCCAGGGAATCTCCATGGCCCCTGTGGGCCCCCATTGCCCCAGCAGGACCCCATGGCCCCCATGGGACTCCCATGGCTCCAACAGACCCCCATTGCCCCAACGGACCCTGTGGCTCCCATGGCACCCCCATTGCCCCAACAGACCCGCATGGCCCCAGGGGACCCCCCCCCATGGCTCCAACAGACCCTCATTGCCCCATCAAGATCCTCATGGTCCCAGTGGGACCCCATAGCACACATGGGAACCTCCATGGCCCAAGGGGCAAGTGCCCCCCTTGGCCCCAGCAGGACCCTCATGGCTCCAGCAGGACCTCCACGGTCCCAGCAGGAACCCCGTGGTCCCAGAAGGATCCCATGGATCCCCACAGCCCCAGCAGACCCCATAGCACCCAGGGGACCCCCATGACCCCAGCAGACCCCGTAGCCCCCAGGAGACCCTCATAGCCCCGGCAGACCCCATAGCCCCCAGGGGACCCCCATGACCCCAGCAGACCCCCATAGCACCCATGGGACCCCCATGGCCCCAGCAGACCCCATAGCCCCCATAGGACCCCCCCATGGCCCCAGCAGACCCCATAGCCCCCAGGGGACCCCCATGGCCCCAGCATATTGCCGTGGGACCTCATGGCCCCCAGAGGACCCACCTCTCCTGTGGGTGCTTCAGGCCCCGTGGGGCAGGGTCCGTGCAGCAGGGCAGCCCCGCTGGCCCCTGCAGCCCCAAGCCCGCTGCTGCCTGCGTCCCCAGCGTGTCCCCGTCCCCTGCCCGCACCACCCACGGCACGACCCAGCCTGGGGGTCAGGGCTGTGCTGCGGGGGCAGGCAGGGCTCAGGATGGGACGTGCATCCCTGCACATGTCCGGGGAGCGTCCTGGTGTCAGTCCAGCGCTCTCTGACCCCGTTCTTCTAGATATTCCGCACGTGGAGGGTTTAATGYTTAATACAAAAGTTTTCTTGGAAGGTGTGYGATGGTGCGTGGGATTTCTGATTTAGCAGGGCGGTACAGCAACATGCTGAAGTCACAGCCCAAGGGTGAGTTGCACTTAGCAAACCACAGCAGTGGCAAGATACAGGTCCATCACGGAACCAGCGTGGTTCCCATCACCGGGCTCTATAAGAGGCTCACCGTCCCCAGCGGCCGGGAAGGGCTACGTGGGTTGCAGGCAGCTCAAGCCCCTTGAGTTCTTCAAAATCCATCTGTTCGTTGCTCAGGTTTTATACTCACTGTTGAGCTGAGGCCCTTATATATATATATATATATGAAACCTGTAATTTACAATAGGTTAGTATGTGATTTAACTTGAGTTAACATTTCATTCACGGGCACTATTCGATTTTAAGATAACAGATCAAAATCCGGGTTACAATGAATAACAATAGTGACTATTAACAGTATGAGCATAAGGGGGAACATCAGCTGCGGCACAYTGGTGGCTTTTGGCAGCCATCCTTTAAAGATGTCGTACCAATGATGTTCTGTAAGGCTGGTTTCTGTTTTTACTAATTGAATCAGTTCATTATTAACATATATCACTTTCACTTCTCTTTCTTCTAAGCATTTTCCAGCTTCCGACAGATGTTGCCTAACCTTGGTGTTTTGTTTGAGAAAGTCGTCTGCCTCATGGAAGGTTACTCCGAGCGTTGCTGATGTATTAAATGGTGCAAAACAAGACATCTTTTGTTCAGTCATATGAGCAATTAACCACTAAGTCTGCTCAGTGATTTGGTCAAAAACGTACGTCACATTACAACAGCACAGGTTGCCAGGTCCAAAATTAACGTCATCTTCGACGTGAGCAGCATTGGCAGTGGATACACACACACGTCCAAAACCACTGTCGTGTGCTCGTCTCCCATTCCCATAGGTGCGCTGGAAGACGCAGGTAGCAGAGGAGCGTTTCATGCTGCATAATTCTGGCACTCTAGGCATGGTAGGGCAGGGCCAGCCTCGACTGCAGACCCAGTAGGTGCCATGTCTACTAATTTCATAAGTGTCATTAGTGTTACAATGCAAACGATCTCCTGCCACTGTAGGTACCCGCATATTTTCATTAAAGACTTTAGGATTGACAGCAAATCAGCACAAAGGTATTATTTGCGTATGAGTGAGCCTAATCTGTCCAATCCCAGGAATATTGGTTCTTCTGTACCTGCATTATAATAAGGGCCTTCGATAGTTTTAAGCCATCCTCCTCTGAATTTGTCTTTCAGTAGGTCAGGGAACAATCGTTCCAGTGTTTGTCCTTGACTCTTTCCAAAGGCTACCCAAATCTGATCGATTTGGTACATACTCGTTAACCGAAACACAAGACAAAGCAGAGCCGACTTCTCATGATGTATCTTTGGTGGTTGGTGACCGGGACCACAGCGATACGTTAGTGTGTCRCCAGAGGCGCCAGGTACCTTGCTGAGTTCGTACTGAAGTTGGTAAAGCTGTTGACAGCCGGCTCGCGGTCATTCTGGTTACACCGGCTTCGGTTTCTCCCAATACCGATAGTTTATCTGCTAGGGTTGGCGTGACAGTGTTGCCTCCTACCGGTCCTTGACCTCGTGCTATTGCGGATGGTATTCCCCCTGCAGCTGTACTTCCAAAGATGGGTTGTGACCGATCTTCAACGCCCGAGTTGTCCCGCGGGCACTGTGCAAAGGCAGAAGCTGTTAGAGACAGGTTTGGGGTGTACGTTCCAGTTATTCCAGTATTCCCACGGTGATAAGCTAACAGCACCTTTTCCTGCAAGAGAAGACACTTAGGTCTTGGACATCATCCAAGCTTCAGTTATGGTTAATTTACTCCTTTTCCTTTGTAAAACCACAGAGTCACCCAGATTGATCCCTGAGTTGGGTGCTTAACCCCAAGCTCATCTCCGGGATTGCGATAGGGTTTTACTTCTGTTTTAACAGGAATTTGTGCAGCTACTGACATGAATCCCTTATCCATGGGACTTCCCATGGGAGTTTGTCGCTTATTTAAGCTGATTTACAACTTCCCCCAAAGGAGATCCCCTTTAGAGGTGTTCATGGATTCACTCCAGTGTAGCTGTGGTTTTAGTAACCCCTTCCACCCTTCTGCTCTCCCGCTACTTTGAGGTCGGTCAGGGAGGCGGAAAGTGCCTTGCACTCCGTTCGGAGCACACCAAGCTTGCACTTTATTCCTAAAACGCGGTCCGTTACGGGATCGGGTTTCTCGGGGCAAGGGAGAGCGGCAAGCCAGCTGTTGGGGCCAGCTGCGGTGGCTAGACCGGTCGCAGCGCGGGTGGGGGGCACCTTCCCTCCACCACCAATCGTTTCTGCTCCCGCGAGGACGTATCTCCAGCCTTCAGGTGTTCGCTCCAAGGGGCCGACATAACCCACTCGCCAGGCTTCCCGGAGTCGTTCACCTTCCCCGAGAGCGGCCGGCTGCGGTGCCTTTGACATGGGCTGCACCACTGTCCGGCAAAAGCGGCAGGAGTCTGCAGTCTGCTTTCGTCACAGGTCTCCTCCCCTTGCAGCCCGTGGAGATAAACCAGAGCGTCCCAGCCGTTGGTGCCACCAGTCACCCAGCCGTTCTGCTCCGCATTCCGCAATATGTTTCCTCTAGCCCGGCTTTGGGCATCCTGGTGAACACGTTGGCGGTCCAACGTGTTAACGCGGAATTCGCTAGGCAGCAGCATTTCAAAAAATTTCCGTTCGATGCTTCTTGCCCGGGCGCTGCATTTCCCTACCAGGCTAACGTCCGAAAAAAAAAGTCTAGTCAAAMCCCTTCTTCTTTCGCCCATTGTCTCATAACGAATGCGGGCAAATTCTTCAGCAGCTGCGCGAGCTGGATCCGCGTAGGTCTGAAGGCAGGGAAGCAGCCGTGCGGGGCGAGGCGGGCGGGCGGGCGGCGGGGGAGTGACGGCGCCGCCTCGCAACCCCTCGGCTATTGCACTTTATCCCGACCGTGACGCCGGCTGATGCCGGAGTCCAGCGCTCTCTGACCCCGTTCTTCTAGATATTCCGCACRYGGAGGGTTTAATGTTTAATACAAAAGTTTTCTTGGAAGGTGTGTGATGGTGCATGGGATTTCTGATTTAGCAGGGCGGTACAGCAACATGCTGAAGTCACAGCCCAAGGGTGAGTTGCGCTTAGCAAACCACAGCAGTGGCAAGATACAGGTCCATCATGGAACCAGGTGGTTCCCATCACCCRTCTCTGTAACACGCTCACCGTCCCCAGCGGCCGGGAAGGTCTACGTGGGTTGCAGGCAGCTCAAGCCCCTTGAGCTCTTCAAAATCCGTCTGTTCGTTGCTCCGGTTTTATACTCGCTGTTGAGCTGAGGCCTGTGCACAACCCCCCGTGCTGGTCTGGCTTCTCCCACTGTAGGGGTTTAGTGGTCAGTCACGTCCGACACTGCGTCCCTGCACACGGCCAGGAGCATCCCGACACTGCGTCCCTGCACATGGCTGGGAGCATCCTGGCACTGCGTCCCTGCACATGGCTGGGAGCATCCCATCACTGCGTCCCTGCACACAGCCGGGAGCATCCCAGCACTGCATCTCTGCACATGGCTGGGAGCATCCCGGCACTGCATCCCTGCACATGGCTGGGAGCATCCCATCACTGCGTCCCTGCACACAGCCGGGAGCATCCCAGCACTGCATCCCTGCACATGGCTGGGAGCATCCCATCACTGCGTCCCTGCACACGGCCGGGAGCATCCTGGCACTGCATCCCTGCACACGGCTGGGAGCATCCCGGCACTGCGTCCCTGCACACAGCCGGGAGCATCCCAGCACTGCATCCCTGCACACAGCCAGGAGCATCCCAGCACTGCATCCCTGCACACGTCCGGGAGCATCCCAGTGCCGCGTCCCTGCACACGGCTGGGAGCATCCCATCACTGTGTCCCTGCACACGGCCGGGTGCGACAGCCCTGCCCGGGCCGGAAAGGCCGACGAGGGTGCTGGGTCCTCAGTCCCTGCACGGGGGTGCTGGGGGGGTCCCAGGCGGGAGGATGCCCCCGGGATCACGTCCATAGTCGGACCGGCACGGCCCGGCCCCGGGGCCACCATCGCCCTGCCCCAAAGCGGGGCCGCGGGCGCAGGGCTGCCGCGAGTTTGTTGTCCTCGGTGTCATAGTAACTGGCTGGCGAGGGAAGGAGGACGGATCTGCTGCCCGGCCRGGAAACCTCCCCAAAGCCGGCAGACCCGGTAAGACGCCTTCCTCAGCCCAGCCCGCCCGGGGTCTTCCTCTCCGGGTGCTGGGGGCTGCATCCCAGGGGTGCCGGGGGCCTCGTCCCTGGGATGCTGGGGGCTTCATCCATGGGATGCTGAGGGCTGCAGTCCTTTGCCGGAGGTTTCACCCATCGGATGCTGGGGGCTGCATCCCCAGGGTGTTGGGGCTCCTTCCCTGGGGCTCCAGGGGCTAAATCCATTGGATTCCAGAGGCTGCATCCCTCGGGCGCGGGGGTCTAGTCCAAGAGGTGCTGGGGGCTGCACCCCCAGGATGCTAGGAGCGTCATCCCTGGGATGCTGAGGGCTGCATCCCTGGGACCCTGAGGGCTATATCCCTGGAATTCCAGAGGTTTCACCCATGGGATACAGAGGTTTTCATCCCCAGGGTGCTGAGGGCTTCATCCACGGGATGCCAAGGGCTGCATCCTGTGGGTGCAGGGGGGCTTAATCCAAGAGATGCTGGGAGCTGCATCCCCAGGGAGCAGGTCTTTCCTCCCCGGGGTGCTGGGGGCTTCATCCCCCGGGTGCCAGGGGCTGAATTCCTGGGGCTCCCAGCCCCGCGCGCCCGCTCGCACCCCATTGTGACACCGTGCCGCGCCGTGCAGTGCCGTGCAGTGCAGTGCCGTGCAGTGCCGTGCAGTGCCGCACCGTGCCGTGCCGTGCACCGTTGCACCCGAGCCCCAGGCTGCCGGAGCCGCTGCCGCGCGTGTGCCGCTCAGCCGAGGCAGAGCCGCTCGCGTCCCGGAGGCGGCCCGGCCCCGCGGCGCGTTTCGGCGCCCGACGGCTTCGCGCTCTCTGCCTGCAGGTCCTGCTCGGCGGCGCTCGCCCGGCATGTCGGCCGACGTCTGGGTGGGGACCTGGAGGCCCCACCGGCCCCGGGGGCCCATCGCGGCCCTCTACACCAGCCCCGGGCCCAAGTACCGGCTCCCCACCAACGTAGGTGAGCAGGGGCCGAGCGGCGCGGGTGCACGGTGCTGCCGGCACGGGAGGCTGGAGGCGAGGAGCTGCTGGGGCGGTGGGACAGAGCCATTGGGGCAGCGGGACGGAGCCATCAGGGTGGCAGGATGGAGCTGTCGGGGTGGCGGGATGGAGCCATGGGGTGGTGGATGGAGCCATGGGGTGGTGGGATGGAGCCGTGGGGTGGTGGATGGAGCCGTGGGGTGGTGGGATGGAGCCGTGGGGTGGTGGACAGAGCCATTGGGGCGGCAGGAGGGAGCCGTGGGGTGCCAGCCCGGCCGTGCCTCCCCGCTCTCGCAGGCTACCAGCTGCACGACCCGTCCCGCCACCGCGCGCCCGCCTACAGCTTCGGCACGCGCTCCCAGCGCCCGCGGGACGACCGCTCGCCGGGGCCCGCCTACATGGTGCCGGCCAACACCACGGCCAGGGGCAGGGAYGGGACGCCGGCTTACTCCATCTACGGCCGCCCCCGGGACACGGAGCCCTTCCRGACGCCGGGACCAGGTCGGGGCGGCTGCAGCCGCGGCCGTGCCGGGACGGGACAGGATGGGACGGGACGGGTTGCACCTGCACYGCACGGGTTGCATGGGGCCAGGTGTGCTCCGGGCGGGATGGCGCCGGAGCATCCCTGTCCGCGGTGCCACTGCCTGCCCTCACCGCAGGCCGCTACTGCCCRGAGAAGGCAGGGAAATGGGCTTTCCCCTCCGCTCCCGTCTACTCCCTCGCCGCCCGCACCAAGCAGTTCGCCGGCGACCAGACGCCGGGTAGGAGCGCTGGCGCCGGGGCATCCCGTGGGACGGGGCATCCCGGCAGGCGGGATGCAACGCGCCGTGCCGGGTCCCGCTGAGCCCCCCCCTCCGCACCCCCCTCCAGGCCCCGCCGCCTACGGGCTGCCCCCCATGCTGGGCCCCCGCGTGGTGGGCAAGACCTCGGCGCCCAACTTCTCCATGGCGGGCCGCGGCGCCGCCGGCTGCTTCTGCGCCGACCTCTGCAAGGTGAGGAGGGGGGGCGGCCGCGGGGGGCGGCCGGGGGGGCCGGCAGTGCCTCACCTCGCCCCCCCCTCCCCTCCGCCGCCCACCGCCCGCAGACGCCGGGACCCTGCAACTACCGCGTGGTGGCCGCCGACGTGTACAAGCGCCGGGCGCCGCGGTACAGCATGCTGGCGCGCAACCTGCCGCCGCCGGACGACACCCGCAAGCCCGGCCCCGGCGCCTACAGCCCCGA
>NW_020449664.1:546352-549294 GCF_003343035.1 Apteryx rowi | reverse complement strand
CTGTGCACCGGGAGCAGTGGCCCTTGTGCACATCCCCATGCACTGGGAGTGGTGGCCCCTGTGCACGTCCCTGCACGTCCCCGTGCACCGGGAGCGGTGGCCCTTGTGCTCATCCCTGTGCACCAGGAGTGGTGGCCCCTGTGCTTGTCCCTGCATGTCCCCGTGCACCGGGAGCRGTGGCCCTTGTGCTCRTCCCTGCTCGTCCCCATACACCAGGAGCGGTGGCCCCTGTGCACATCCCTGCACGTCCCTGTGCACCGGGAGCGGTGGCCCCTGTGCACGTCCTTGCATGTCCCCATGCACCRGGAGYGGTGGCCCCTGTGCACGTCCTTGCATGTCCCCATGCACCGGGAGCGGTGGCCCCTGTGCTCGTCCCTGCATGTCCCTGTGCACYGGGAGCAGTGGCCCTTGTGCACATCCCCATGCACAGGGAGCGGTGGCCCTTGTGCTCATCCCTGTGCACCGGGAGCGGTGGCCCTTGTGCTCGTCCCTGCACCCGGGAAGCCTGGGGCGGCCTGGCCGAGCCCCGAGGCCCCGATCTCGCCATCGGGGGCAGGACGGGCGCCGCGGGGAGCAGCGAGTGCCGGCCCGGTGCAGCCGCTCCCCGCGGCGGTGCAGAGTCCAGCCACCAGCGACGCCTCCGGGGCGGGACGGGACGGGACGGGACAGGACACCATGGGACGGGACGGGGCGGGTCGGGACGGGACCAGGAGCGGTAGCGGTAGTGTTCGGGCCGGGCTGTGCGGCGGTGCCCGGCGCGGTGCCCAGCGATGGCCACGGAGGCCTCCATCCCGGCGCTGATCCGGAGGAAGCGTGACGGCGAGCGGCTGYGGGACGAGGAGATCGAGCGCTTCGTGCGGGGCGTCACAGACGGCACCGTCCAGCAGGGCCAGATCGGTGCGGGCGGCCGCGGGGACACGGGGACATGGGGCACCGTGGGGATGTGGGGACACCAGGACACAGCAGGGACATGGCCAGGCAGGGCTGAGGGACGGGCAAGGGGACACGGCAGGGCACGCATGGGGGGGGGGCACATGGCAGGAGGACACGGCTGCATGGGGGGGGACGCAGTGGGGCCACGGCTGGGGGACGTGGCCGGGGAGGACACGACGTGGGGACGCGGCCAGGGGACAGGGACGGGCATGCAGGGGGGCATCCTGCCGGACCCCCAGAGCGGGGTGTCCCGGGGGTGTCGGACCGGGGGGCTGCAGGGGGGCGGCAGGGAGGGACCCTCCACGGGGCGCGGGGGTGATGGGGACTTGCGGGGCGCGGGAGCAGCCGGCCCACGGGCGCGCGGCGGCGGCAGGCGCCATGCTGATGGCCATCCGGCTGCGGGGCATGGACGCGGAGGAGACGGTGGCGCTGACGCGGGCCATGGCGGCGTCGGGCCGGCGGCTGGCGTGGCCGGAGGGTTGGCGCGGGCGGCTGGTGGACAAGCACTCGACGGGCGGCGTGGGCGACAAGGTCAGCCTGGCGCTGGCCCCGGCGCTGGCCGCCTGCGGCTGCAAGGTGAGCGGGGCCCRGCGGTGGCTCTTGGTGGTCCCGGCGGGTCCCAGTGGTCCTGGCGGGTCCCGGTGGTCCCAGTGACCCTGGGAGGTCCCAGATGTCCCAGCAGCCGGTGGATCCTGGGGATCCCAGTGATCCCAGTAGTACCGGCAGCCAGCGGGTCCCAGTGGCCCTGGCAGGTCCCAGTGGTTCCAGTAGTCCCAGTAGCTGGCGGGTCCCAGTGATCCCGGCGGGTCCCAGATGTCCCAGCAGCCGGTGGCTCCTGGGGGTCCCAGCGGGTCCCAGTGGGTCCCTGCAGCTGGTGGGTCCTGGGGGTCCCAGTGGTCCCAGCAGCTGGCAGGTTCTGGTGGTCCTGGTGGATCCCAGTGGTCTCAGCAGCCAGCAGGCCCCAGTGGGTCCCAGCAGCTGGTGGGTTCTGGGGGTCCCGGTGGGTCCTGGGGTCCCAGTGGTCCCAGCAGTTGGCAGATTCTGGTGGTCCTGGTGGATCCCGGTGGTCCCAGCAGCCGGCAGGTCCCAGTGGTCCCAGTGGTCCTGGCAGCCAGCAGGTCCTGGTGGTCCCGGCGGTGCCGGCAGCCGGTGGGTCCCAGCGGCGCCGGCGGTGGCTCCTGCCCACCGCGCGCCGCCCTGCTCCGCCGCAGGTGCCCATGATCAGCGGCCGCGGGCTGGGCCACACGGGCGGCACGCTGGACAAGCTGGAGTCCATCCCCGGCTTCAGCGTCGCCCAGAGCCCCGAGCAGGTGAGGGCGCGCGACGGGGACACGGACACGGCGGGCAGCGGCGGCACGCAGCCGGGGCTCCCGCGCACCGTCTCGCCGGCCCGCACCGCAGATGCGGCGCATCCTGGAGCAGGCGGGCTGCTGCATCGTGGGGCAAAGCGAGGAGCTGGCGCCCGCCGACCGGGTGCTCTACAGCCTGCGCGACGTCACCGCCACCGTCGACAGCCTGCCGCTCATCACGGGTGCGTGGCCGGGCCGCGTCGGGGTCTGGGTTGGGGCCGGGGCCGGCGGGACCGCAGCGATGCCGTGCCCATGCCCATGCCGCAGCCTCCATCCTGAGCAAGAAGGCGGTGGAGCAGGTGTCGGCGCTGGTGCTGGACGTCAAGTTTGGGAGCGGCGCCCTGTACCCCACGCTGGAGGGTGCGCGGCAGCTGGCGCAGAGCCTGGTGAGCGGGGCGCCGCGGGCACAGGGACGGGGACAGGGACGGAGGGGGGACGGCGCTGCCCGCCCCGCCGTAACCCCGCAGGTGTCGGTGGGCGGCCGGCTGGGCATCCGCACGGCGGCGGTGCTGAGCCGCATGGACGAGCCGCTGGGCCGCTGCGTGGGCAACTCGCTGGAGGTGCTGGAGGCGCTGCAGTGCCTGGAGGGCCGCGGCCCCGCCGACCTGCGCGAGCTCGTCACCGCGCTGGGTGGGTGCCGCCGCGCCGCGGGGCCACGCG
>NW_020449664.1:528373-542933 GCF_003343035.1 Apteryx rowi | reverse complement strand
GGCGAAGGGCAGCGGGGTCAGAGGGCAGCGGCGGGGTCAGAGGGCAGCGGCGGGACGGGGCGGAGCGGGGGGCAGCGGCGGGGCCGGGGGATAAAGGGCGCCCACAGGAGCAGGGACAACAAGAGGGGGGTCAAAGGGCGCTGGGGCGGGGGTCAAGGGGCACCAGGAGGTGAACGGGAGGGGGGTCAAAGGACACCAGGAGGTGAAAGGGTGGGGGTTAAGGGGCACCAGGAGGTCAAGGGGCATGAGGAGGTGAAGGGGCAGGTGAGGGGTCGGCAGGGCCCTGCCCCGCGGCCCTGCCCCAGCCTCCGCCTCTCCGCAGCCTGGCCGCCATGGCCCGGGCCCTGCTGCGCGGGTGCTGCCTGCTGCCCYGCGGCCCCGGCCGGGGACTCTGGGCCGCCCCGGGGCCACCAACAGGCCCGCCCGGCCATGGGTCCACCCCGCGCCGCCTGTCCAGGGCCGCCAGCACGGGGCAGCTGGCGCTGGGGCCGCGGCTGCTGGTGACGGCGGGCATCGGGGGCGYGGCGCTGGCCGGCTGGCTCTACCTGCGCGCCCAGAAGGAGCAGCAGCGGAAGCTGCGGCGGCTGCAGGAGCTGAAGAAGCTGTCGATCGGGCAGGGTAACTTCCAGCTGCTGGACCACACGGGGCGGCCCCGCACCAAGGCCGACTTCCTGGGGCAGTGGGTGCTGCTCTACTTCGGCTTCACCCACTGCCCTGACATCTGTCCCGACGAGCTGGAGAAGCTGAGCCGCGTGGTGGAGCTGCTGGACCGGGACCCGGCCCTGCCCCGCGTCCAGCCCCTCTTCATCACGGTGGACCCCGAGCGGGACAACGTGGCGGCGGTGGCCCGCTACGTGCGGGACTTCCACCCGCGGCTGCTGGGGCTGACGGGCAGCCCYGAGCAGGTGCGGGAGGCGGGCAAGGCCTACCGCGTCTACTACAGCGCCGGCCCCAAGGACGAGGACGACGACTACATCGTGGACCACACCGTCATCATCTACCTGCTCGGCCCCGACGGGCTCTTCCTGGACTACTACAACCGCGGCAAGACGGAYGCCAAGATCGCCCAGAGCGTCCGGCACCACATGGAGACCTACGAGTCGCTCCTCAGCTGAGCGCCAGCCAGCGCCAGGGCAATAAAGGCTCGTGGTGTGCACTGCTGCTGCCTGTGTCCCGTGGGCTGCGAGGGGGCCGGCCCGGGGGGCAGCAGGGAGCACCCSCGGGGCAGACAGGAGGGGAAGGAGGCGTCTGCCCAGCCCCAGGGAAAAGGACGCTTCCCCCAGCTGTGCCGCTGCGCTGCCCCAGGCGGGGGCAGGCAGGTGGGGAGGGACATGCGGCCGCAGCAGGGGTCGAGCCCTGTGCACACCAGGCAGTTTGGGGGCCGGGGGGGGGGAGGCAGGCGGCCGTGTCTGCAGGGAGCAGCCCCCCACTGCAACCCTCCCGTCCCCACGACACAAGCGCCTGTACCAAAAGTCACCAGAGCTTTATTGCTGCGACCGCGCGAGGGGCCAAGGGGGGGCCCTGGCATGCCGGGGGCAGCACGAGGGGCCGAGGGGGGGCCCTGGCGTGCCGGGGGCGGCACGAGGGGAGCTGTACAGGACGGGGGTATGTACAGGGCGAGGTGGGCCGGGCCGGCGCGCTCACTCGGAGACGGAGGGAGCCTTGTAGGTGCGGAACCGCTCGTGCGCGCGCTCCTGGGTGAGGAGCCGCAGCCGCATGGTGTCCACCGCCTCCTCCAGGCCCGGCTGCTGGGAGATCTCCACCGAGTAGTCGTTGGCCTGGGAAGGGGGCAGCGGGTGAGGGCGGGCTGCGGGGGGACGGCGCAGGGCAGGCGCCCGCCGCCCTCTCCGCACTTACCAGCTGCAGCGAGGCCAGCATGTACCGGCACACCTCGAAGTCGGGCTTGCCGGCCACCAGGCTGGCGAAGGAGCGCCACTCGCCCACGCCGCCGAAGCAGGACGCCAGCTGGTCCCCGTAGCGGTGGATATCGAAGGCCGCTCGCTCCTCCTGCGGGGAAGAAGCGGGGTTGGGCAGAGCCTCGGGCTTCCCACACACGTTACGGGTCCGGGAGCGTCCCGCGTTGCTCCAGCGCCACGGGAGCGCTGCGCCCCTGTGCCGGGGTGTGGGAGGGCACCGGCACGAGTGCAGCACGGTACCAGGAGAGAGGCGCTCCCGCCCCGTGCCCCTTTCCAGCGGGACTGAGGACGGGGGAGGCCGGCGCACCRCAACGCACCTGCTCCTGCAGCAGCGGCCCCATCTTCTCCTCCCAGTCGCGGATGTGCCGGGACAGCACCGTCTCCTGCGCATACTTCTGGGAGTTGGCGATGAACAGCTCCTGCGGGCGGAGAGGGACGCAGGGAACAGGGAGCCACCAGCAGCCTCCCATGGTGTCGCCCCGCTGCCCTCGCAGCGTGCTTTGCTCCCGGGTCCGGCACAGGCGCCCCCGCCGAGCTCCCCCCATCCCGAGGCATGGCACCAGTGGCGGAGCCAGCGGCTATCCCGGAACGGGCACGCTGCCACCCCCCAGCCCTGGCCAGGGGCAGAGGCAGCAGCCCGCGCCGGAGGCAGCGGGGGCATGGCTACGTACCACGTTCCTCCTCACCAGCTCCTCGTAGCTCGGCGAGTCCAAATCGCAGGGGCCTGCAAGAGGGCGAAGCATCACCGTGCAGCCTGCCCCATCGCGCCCAGGCACGCCGAGCGAGGAAAGGGGGGGTGCTCCCACRGGGGCGAGTTTGTGCCCCCGGCTGGGCACAGCTCCAGGCAGCGATGCCACCCCTGGGGACGCACGGGCCATCCTGCAGGGCAGGACGTGCTGGGAGGCTCCCAGCACCCACCAGATGCTCAGGACGCACCGCAGCCTTTGGCTCACGGTGGGTCCTGGCTGTGGCGCTGAGGCCGCGTGGCCTGAGCTGAGGGAAGAGGGCTCGTCCCGCGTCCCCCGTGGGCACCTCACCCATGGCTCCTTCGACCAGCTCCTCCGGGGCCTCGGGCTGGATATCTTCATGCTCCCCAAAGTCATCTGCCAAGACGGGGAGACCCTGCTCAGGACCCCTGGGAACACTCCCAGGTTCGCCCCACACCTGCCGGCTCCAGCGCAGCCCCAGCTGCACACCCGTTCCTGCTGCCGCTCCGGGGCCGGCCCCGTCTCAAGAGCCAGCAGTCGGTCACAAGGGTCTGGCAGCCGCAAGCGCTGAGGCAGCAGAGCAGGACAGAGGGCCAGACCGCTGGCCTGGCTCTGCGATTTTCAGAAGTACCTGCTTCTTCATCGTAGTCGTCCCCACGCTCCTCTTCCAGCGCGTTCAGCTCCTCCTCAGCCAGGCCACCTGCTGCCAGCCGGTGCTGCAGTGGCAGCGCCAGCAGCGGCTCCTGGAGGAAGAGCATCCCTGAGCGTCCCAGACTTCTGCCCCCGCTCCCAGGGCCTGCAGCGGCTCCCCGTGAGCAGCCCTGCTGGGTTCGCAGCACAACGGCGCCCAGGGAGCAGCGCTGGGCCCGGAGCCCCCCTGCTCCACGGTCCCGACACGGGCGCCGCGTCTGCCCCTGCRCGCAGGCGGGCAGAGCCGCAGCTCGGCTAAGCGCACCCGGAGCCAGGCGAGCTCTTCCCCTCGCACCCCCCTCCGCCCTGCCCCAGCGCCGCTGCCTCCTTACCATTCTCCGCTGCAGCTTCCTCTGCGCAGCAAACCGCTCCTTCAGCTGCTTCCAGTACAGCACCTCCAGATCTGCACAGACRCGGCGTTTGCACAGGCCCCAGAGGCGCTTCGCTGCTTCCCCACAGCCCTTCGCAGCTACGAGGCGTGGGTTTTCTCCTCCAGACCTAGCAACCCACGGCGAAGTCCCCCACCCTGACTCTGAGACTGTCAGCGTGCCTTCCCCCGTTCCCCTCTCGTGGTTTTGGYGCTGCAGGCCTGTGCGGACACCTGCCCGCCCTTCTGTGTCACATCACCGCTGTAGAGACAAGCTGCGAGTTCCCCAACTTCCCTGTCTTTAAGTACAGGACAGGTTTTGCAGTGAAAACAAGCAAAGCTTAGTTTAGCAAGTTTTACGGTCTGCTTTTAAAAAGACAAACAGCTGCAAGATTAGAAACCGCAGCTTACAAGGAGAACGAGAACACGAAATGCCATCCTCGTCCATCCTAAACAGCAGGGTTCTCGGCTAGCGGTTTCTGTGCTCTCTGCCTTATGCTCCTCCAGTACAGCCTTGCCACAGAGGATCTGGGCTTTGCACCCAGTTTCCCCGCGACACCAGCTAAGCTTCCTCCTTCCTTTCGACGCAGCTGTAACCCCCGGGAGGCTGCACAGCACAGGGGCACAGCGGTCAGACTGCGCGGGATCACACGCCCTTGCCTTTGCCCACACACTCATTTCACACTCCGACTGGGGAGGCAGTGACAGCCACAGGTTGGAAAGAGGGAGATGAAATGAAATTCTGTTTCTCAAACACACACACACACCACCACGTCCTGCTCACCAGCAAACGTTGGTCCTTTCCTCCTGGTTTTCCTGCTGTCAGCTACGTTGTTATCTAGGAAAATCAGAGAGAACTGAAGTCAGAATCGAAGGTGCCAACCCCATGGCTGCGTCTACGAGCTCCTCGCTACTGCTGGCGCAGGGAGCCTTAAGGACAGACACGCACGCTTCGGCAGCACGGAGCCCAGGGCTCGGTCTTGCTCTGGCAACGAATTTGGCAATGCTGAGCTGTCCGCAGGCTCCTGTGTCTTTCCACCYGCACAACAGCGGTAACGGCCCGGCCTCCCTGTGAAGCCCAGCAGGGAGACCATGCACACGCGAGGCTGCGAGCTGCACGAAGGCGAGGGGAGCAGACAGCACGCTGGTGACAGTTCTGTTACTAAAATGCCTGTCACAGCGTGCAACAGTCCTAAAGAGACGGCCAAAGCCATCTCCTTCTCCAAGAGGCTTTCTGGCCATGCCCGAAACAGCAACCAACAACTCCGTTACTAGCGGTTGCCAGGAGTCTAACGGAGCTTGCTCCCGCTGAGAAAAGCACAGCCTCCCGTTTGGAAAAGGAGCAAGGGGCCACAGGATCCTAGGAGAGCCAATGGATCAAGGAGGCCACCTCCGCAATATGAGAGTGGAGGGACTTCCACAGACGTTTCGCATCTTCAGTGGAGAAAGGAAGCTCAGTTCTCTGTAGTCCTGAGCTTCCTCAGGGACTGATCTTCACTAGGAGAAGAACAGCTCCTTTAGGCTTCGGGAGAGCGCCCAGAGCCAAGCCAGGAAGACACAGGCACAGCACAGCTRCTGCTATGCGCCTGGCTGTAAGAAAGGACACTCGGAACCAAGTTCATTTTCCAAAAGCTTTTGTGCCTCCAGTTTGAGGAAAACCTCAGAAACAGCAGTGTCRGAGGCACAGAGCTCTGTGCCAGAGCCTGCAAGTCGAAACTCTAGGTGGGGAGAGGTGACTTGCACATCTTGTGTGCTGGGGCTGACTCAGACGAGAAGATGGCATTTTTGAAATGTTTGCATCCTGTTAAAACTACTAAAGATCCGTCAAGTAAGCTCTGCACGACTCCAGAGCACCCTCCCTGGGGCTTGGATGCCCGTCAGCCCCAAGCCAGCTGCTCCAACCCCTCCTTCTTCCCCTCCAGCAATCCCTCACAGGGCAACAAGCAGTACAAAAACCACAGACATTTATATTTAGGCTGCTATTACTTTATATTCTCTCAGCTTCCGTTTTAAACATGTCTTGTTATCGCAGTGAGCTGGTAGTGGACTTTCCCTGGATTTTCAAAACCTCAGTAATGCCCTGGTGAGGTGCAGAGCTCTGGCCAGGTTACTCTCTTTCAGATTATTTGCCCTTTTCTCCTGGGAGCAAATACCTTGACTAAGGCTAAGTCAAGGTGGGCGAAGAGACCTTGAGCTAACTAAAGGTGGCAATTCATATACCACTCAGTAAACGGGAGAAAACACGCACATCACGTGTTCTTGAGGGACTCCAGCAAGACCTGAGACCTTGCATCAGAGCAGACACCAGTTGCTGGTGGTAGACTGGGTGGCGGGATCTGAGGTGAATGCTGAAAAGGGCTTGGCAGACTCAGAGCAAACATATCACAGGGTTTGGGCAAGTGCATTTTCTGGCAGAGAAAGATCCTGGGAGAAAACTAGCTGCAGGGTKGCAAAAACTATGGCCACGATACTCACAGGTCGCAGAGAACCATTTCATGAAGTCCTGAAGCTTCCTYGGTCCTTTCCTTTTCCGCTTGCTACCAGCCACTTCGTCCAGGCCGTGTGGCACCACAAAGGGCCTCCCTGGAGGCAGAGAGGGGAGAGATGAGCAGCCCTGCAGGGCTGGGGCTAAGCCAGGCACCAGCAAAGCAGCGCCGGGCGCTGCGGGGTGCTGAGTGCCGCAGGGAGCATCCCAGGCCTTGCGTTGCTCAGAGCGGGGCAAGGAGCACAGGCTCTCCCTGCCTCTCCCCACCCCCCTTCTCCGCCCATCACGGGGCTGGGAAAGACTCACCCTGGCTCTGGGGACACTGAACGACAAGCTGTTGGGAAACGGGGCCTTACTGTCCCCCCACCCACACACACTGCTGGAGGGTGGTTGCAGGAAGCGCTATGTGCCAGGACAGAGAGACATTTGTGACAGTCTCCCGGTCCCTAAACAGTGACTTCCTCTGTCCATCACTGCCCTTCGCCAAAGGCTTGCGGCCCCTTGCAGCTATAGGTCTGCAAGAGGAGCTGCTGAGCCAAGCCCTGGGCACGCAAGCACAGACTAAAGCCCGSGGAGCAGCCACTCTTCCCCAACCCCACCTCAAATACCTTTCTTAAAYGGCTTGTCTTCAGAGTCACCAAAGGGGTCAAGGCTTTGCCATGGATCCAGCATTTCCTGGCGGAGGAAGGAAACACRGATGAACACTGTGCCTGGGCAAGCTCCCACCCTCTCTGCTCCAGGCGAAGATCTCTGCAGCACCCCTGGGTGGGCGCACAGGAGCCAGCCACGTGGCTCAGCGGGTCACTCCACGACCTGCACCAGCACGGTGGGGAGGGCAGGGCAATCCTGGGGCAGCTTCCCACAGYGTCTGGGCCTTGCTCCTGCTCCCACGGCCTCCGCGGGGTCCCCTTCAGCTCTGGCCTCTCCTACCTTGATGTGGGCTTTGGGGTCCTCAGCAGGGGCTCGCTCCCGCAGCACGTAGCCCTTTGCCTGGGGCGCACTCTGGCAGGCACAGAACAAGACAGTTAGTTTCCTGCAGCATCTGGCAAGAGCCCRAACAGCAAACCACAGGGCAGCAAGGCTTCGGTGGCGGGGGGAGCGAGGCAGCCGCACTGCCTCCACCGAGCCCCTGCCCAGGCCTACCCTCTGCGGCTCAATGCGTTCGTCGACAGCCGGAGTCGTTTCCACGTTGTCCTCTGGGACCACGGGCAAGTCATCCTCACAGTCGTTGTCATCATCCGGTCCCGCAGCACCTGGCAGGAGAACTAAGTGATCAATAGCCGTAAAAGCCTCTGGGATCTCCCTTTTCCACCCCATCCGTGATGGAGTCCCACTGCGGAGTTTTGCTTGCTAAATCACGGCAAACAGACCAGCCAAAGCTCTTGAGAAGACAAGACAGTTTCACTGATAACGCAGAGACCAGGAGCACCCTGCACCACGCACTGCCGAGCCGCACGAGCACACGCAAACCAGCCCAGCAAGGCACGCAGGCGGGAAGGGCGAAAGGCCGGATCGGCCTCCAGCCCCTCCGACCCAGCACATCTCACCTCCATCTTCAGAGAAGTTCAGCACCGGGATGGGTGCCCCGCAGGTGCTGAGACACACGGGCTCCCTCCCATCGCCGAGAGCAGAGGACTGCGCTCCTGCCAAGGTCACAGAGGTGAGATGTTACCAGCACTCCCAGCCAGGCCCTCGCACCGTTTCTGCCCACAGGAGTCTCACCCGCCAGCACCAACCCACGACAGCCACAGTTCCCAACCGCCCCTTCCCACCAAGCCCACCAAGGCCGAGTGCCGCAGGCAGCCTCCGCCGCGCAAGCGCAGGCTGCGGAAGGGGCRGCTGCGAGCGTCAGCCCGGGTGCTGCGACAAGGGCTGCTCGGCTGCTCTTCCACACGGTGCCCTGTCTTTGCCCAGCGTCCGACCTCCCCCATGACCATGATCTCCTGGTGGTAACAGGTCTCTGCTGCTCCGGCAGCCAGCGTGCTTTTGCTGCGGGCAGAGCAGCAGAGGGAGGCCAGTCATGTCCCCTCTGCCCCGAGGAGCTGGGCTCTTTCCAAGGCCAGGGCCTCCTCGAGGCAGAAGGCTAGCAAAGCATCCCAGCGGTGCCGCGGGCCGCTCAGCACGGCCTTTTGGCTGATCCTCAGACCGGCCCTGGCAGCTCCGCAGAGATCCTCCCCCCAACTCCATACCTCCTGCCCTGTCGGGGTTCCCTTCGTGGTGCCTTTCCTGCAAGAAGCATGTGGGAGAAAGGCCTGCCAGTTCCAGCATGAAGGCTCCGGTGGCATGAGGGGTGCACGTGTTCATCCGGAAATCCTTCCGGCTGGCTAGGATCTCCCCCTTCCGGCTAGGAGCAAAGAACTYGTTAGGGCATCCCCCCCGACAAGGCTCTGCCCTGTCTCGCTGGGARCAGCCAGGTCCGAGGGCAACCGGCCTGCCTCAGGAGCGTGCAGGTTTTGCGTGTGAATAGAAGAGGGGCTGCCGCAAAAGGTGGGAGGAAGTTTGAGGGAGGAGTATGGGAGCCCAGGTGAGGTGTCCCCGAAGCCGAAGGGCCCTCCCTGCTCCAGCATCAATCCCAGCACTCCTCTTGGCTCTTCTCACACTTGTCTGGCACAGAAAAGTCCAGACCAGATTTCCCATCGCAGCTCCGGGCTCCTCCCTCCCTCCCCCACCGGGGTTACTGCCCTGCCCTGCCTTCACCAGCCGCAGTTCCCGTGAAGAAGCACATGTATCCCAGCTCTCTGGAGCCCTTGGGATTATTCTTCCTTCCTGYCTTACAGTTTGAGTTAGGAAAGTGCTACTTCCTCTGCTGCGGCCCAGGGAAAGTCGGACCTTATTCTGACAACACGCAAAACGAGGCGGCCCAGCTAACCCCGGGGGGCTGCCGGAGGGGCACCACGAGGTTGGCTTGCACCTGAACAGAGGGTTGTTTCTCTTCTCAGCCTCTTCYGGGGGAACCAAAGCCATCGGCGTCAAGGGAACAATGTCCACAGTCTGCAAAGACAAGACAGCGGGATTGGAGCTGCCACGGCACGAGGCGGGAGGAGGAGCTGGGGCCGCTCGGGCAGGATGGGCCGTGGGGAAGGCAGGAACAGGCACCCAGGACACATCCCTGCCACGTGCCACTGCCTGGGGCTCAGGAAGGGCAACAAAGCAACCTCCACTTGCCCTCTGCGAGCGACTAGCACCGTCCCTTGCAGAGCTTCGCTGGGACGGCAGCTGGCCCCCAGCACCTTTGGGATTCAGTGCTAATGCTGGGGAAACCCGATAGAGAGGAAGGGCTAGAAGAGGACAAGAAGAGCTTCTCTTACGTTGGGCTGATGATCCTTCCTCATGTCCACGCTCGCCTGGCTGGTGTCCCCGATGTCGTCCAGGGAGAGGAACTGCTGAGAGAGATCCGCACCAGTGAACACCTTGGCAGGTAGGGCTCGGTCTGCTGGGCCGCACCGTCACTCTGGGACCCCAAGGCCCTAACGGGGATGGGGTGGGCACAGGGGACTCGCACGGCTGCCACCACGCGAGCGGGACAGAACCAACAGAGCTACAGCTAGTGGAGCGACACCTATTCGCRCCTCTGCACCTGGAGAGCCACCAGGTTGGTGTGCGCAGTACTCTCAGAAGGCAGTGCCAGATGGGCAGGAAACTGCCACAGGGGAGGAGAGGGAGCAATGGACAAAGCAATGTCCCCACGGTCATGGAGAGGGCCCACTCCCAGCCCTCTGCTTGGCCCAAGCCAGCGAGCCGCCTGCAGCCCCGAAGGATGGAAAGCTGAAGGAGAGAAGCCCTGAGATACCACCTGAACTAAGGATTAAGAGGCGGAAGGGTTGATGGAGCTCCCCAGCTGCTGAACAGGGACCACCACCTCCCAGGAACGAGGGAAAGGGGGGCTAACTCCTTTCCAGGAGGGCTGCCGCGTGGCAGATCGCTCCTTCTGTACGCCAGCACAGGAGCCACACGACAGAAGTCCATGAAGTGCTCTGGCCAAGCCTGGTGGCAGAAGGGGGTTGTGTGGGGCTAAACGCCCTCTGCGAGGGAACAGTGGCAGAACGAACRCAAGAGGTGGTGCCCACGGTGCCAGTCAGAAAGGGGGGATATGCTGCGGGCATCTGATCTCGGCTGCTTGCAGCCTGCTTGGTGCTTTCACGGCCCAACAGTTGAAAGCAGCTCTGCCTGTGCACCCAAGCCACCGAGCACCCTTCCTCCCGGGAGGCGGCACAGAGGAACCATGCTCCGCAACGACCRTCTCACCTCTTCTTCCTCAGTCCCAAAGCTTGCATCAGCATCTTTGCCATCCTCCCCTACAGAGCTGGGCTGCTTTTCCCGTCTGAGTCAGGGAGCAAAAATACAAGTGGTCACCGGTCAGGATCTGCCCAGGGCACTGGCCTGACACCAGCAAAAGCCAGAGGAAGAGCAATGGCAGGTTTCCTCCAACCCAACTGTGGGCCATACAGCAACCGGTGCGAGGATCTCTAAGCGTGATCTCTCAGCGGAGGCATCCCAAAGCACCACAGATAGAGATTATAGCATAACTGTAATTGCTGTTCTGCAGTGGCATCATCAGTTCATCCTCCTGATGAGAGCTAACTAACACGCTCCTGCTGTTCATCTGCTCCTGCCAAGCAAAAGGGTGCAGGTGGCTGGGAAGGAACTGGATTGTGATGGAAGAGGGGATCCAGCCTGCCCAGCAAATCCCATCTTTAACAAATACTTCCTACCAATTCCAGCTCAGAAGCTCAGTTACCAAAGCAGGAAAGAACAATTCACTTCAAGGCAATCACATGGCACGGAAATAATCGTTTGAGACATTTAGAAACCTCTGTCGCAGCTTCACCTTGCTCCAGCCCAAGCAGAGCCTCTTCCCAGTCTTGAGACTTGACCTTCCCCAACAAGCTATTGACAAGATTTCTTGTAAGTGGGGTTTATGGCTGGGCAAAGGAGAAGAAGGATGGTTCATTCAGGTAACTTGTTTGCATGGCTTGAGCCAAGTACCTGTTTGAAGCCACGTGCATCATGAAAACCTTGTCTTTTCTGCAAATTTCAGTTTGAGCGCAAACATAACTGCCAGTTTTAAACTGATCTCTCGTTAATGGAGAGCCTGTTAAAAACACGGGCCAGGCTGACAAYAGACAAGTTACATGAGAGAGTTTGAAACTGCAGCTAGAACAGTAGTGCCCCACTAGCTGCCCTCAGCAGCGGGTGGAAAATAAATCACAAGCTTCTTTGCCACAGTGGTTGATCTACTTYGCACTGAGATTGGCTGTGTGCGACGCTGGGGCACTGTCCTTTCCTTACGTAACGACAAAGCAACGCAACAACAAAACCACAAGATGATGCCACCGGTAAAGCTCTTGGGGATGAGAATCATCCCAAGCTAAAGCCCTGGACTGAAAGTAAGTCCTACCAGGGGCCTTTCATGCTACCAAAAAGAGTCCTTCAGCTTCAAGGATCTTTTTAAGGGGCTGGAGACCATCGCTGTAACAGGTTGGTTGGTTTGTTTCTTCTTTAGAGACGACTGCCCCAGGGGAGGAGCGCTCACTAATAGCAGGAGCAAGGCTCAGAGCTGGAGCGGAGTCAGGGACTCGGTTCCCACAGGGTCTCTCTGTAGATGGGGGCAAGTCACAGCCTCACCCATAAAACAGCCAGCGGTCAGGGCAGGAGCCACCAAACCTCAGCAGGAAGGACAGCAGGGGAAGGACGAAGGCCTTACCACGATAAAGAGGTCAAGAGCAGCCAGGGAGAAGCAGGTATTAGTGTGCACAGCTAAACCAGTGAAGTCACGCTGGAAGATCACAGTCCTGACCCCTTAGCAAGGGGTGACTCCCCAGAAAATGGAGATCTTTACTTACTTTTTGTTGGAAATGAAGTCGAGTGCCTGGTAGACCAGAGAATAGAGATATTCCACCTACAAAATAAGGCCCAGATTCTTGGAGAAAGAGAAAACAGTTTGCAGAAAGACTACTGCAACGGAGGCCACGATGAACCACAGCCCTCTTCTTATCTCCACCCCAGACAGCTAAAATTCAATTACTTGATAATCCCATTATTCTCATTATTATTCAAGCCATTTTGAGTCTAGGTTTGGGGAAGCAGTTCTTTTTGTTTTCCACCCTCTAGAGAAAAAAGTGCTCAATGGCAAAATTCTTGTTTTTTCCAGGCTTTTCTGGGCTGCCAATCCCCACTCACACAGAAGGGGTGAATTTGGGAATTACAGATTTATGCCCTTTCAGATTGGTGAGTGATTTTTATATTTAATTCTTTCAAAATCAAGGGCAACTTCCCAAGGTAGCCTCTGTACAAGCTTCAGCCTCAAAAACACCAGCTGAGGGATCACGGAGCGGACAAAATGGAAGGTCTAAGATCAAGACATGGCAGTTACTCCCAGGTTTCTCACCTTCTTACTGTAGATGCAGGCAGAGCCCTGGATTAACAGAGCTGCTTCTATGAAATTCATGGTGGTTTTGCCGCCATCAAAGGAGATACAGATTTGGTCCAGCTGCAAAACACACAAAAGAAGGAAAACAAAACGCCAATTTGCAGACTGGTTTAGAGGAGAGCACAGCAAGAGGAGAAAGGTAAGAGAGAAAAATCATAGCAATATGTCTAACATAGTATTTGAGGGACCAGATGTGATAAGTAAAGGCACAGAGAGAGAGAATATGTTTTTCTGGCCCCGGCAGCCTGAGAGGAGCTTTTCCATCAATGGTCTCATTTCTCCAGACCAGGCTGTGCCGTGAGGAGCATGGTCCCTAGTGCCCCCACGAAAACAGGGGGCATTCAAAAGGGGTGGCTGCAAACGCTGTTAGATAACGTCCCCGAACTTCAGCCCGTCGCAAGCCTCGATCAGCGACAGCACCGCTGCGCTGCCCTGCGGGCCGAGACGGGCGAGGGCTTCGGCGTCGCCACCGCAGCCGAGGGGCTGCCGGGGCAGGGAGGGCGGACGCTGCAGCCGCGCGGGCAGCGCCGAGGGGCACCGCTGCGCAAACCTCTCCGCCCCCCCGCAGAGCTGCGGTGACGCAGAGCCTCCCTTACCTCCTCCAGGTACTCCCCGAGCTGCGCAGCCACATCCACCTCCCAGTTCTTGGTGAGGTCGCGGATGGGCTGCAGAAGGTGCAGGAAGCGCGACTCCACATCCTCCATGGCGACAGATCCCGGGAAGGGCAGAGGTTACAGCTCGCTCCGCAGATGGGCAGACCCGCAGGATCGCTGAATAACCTGTTTCTTGGCGAATGCTGCTTCGTCAGAGACGACGTTTGACGGGTCGCTGTTCACTTAGGGCCAGGCGCAGCTTCGGCCTTATAATAGTTGGCTATTACAAGAATCTGAAGTCAACTGATGTCTTTCAAGTTCAATAGAAATACATGTTGTAAGTAAACATACCCCACAAAAACCAGAATAAAACCAGACTAGCACGTAAGAACCCAGAAATGGGAAACAAATGTCTTCTTTTATTTCTTTAAACACCTATAGGCGAGCTGGAACGCAACATCAGCTAGAAAGCCAAACACAGCTTCCAAGCCATTCTGGGACGAACATCACCAGCGTCACCAACGTCACTATTATCCATGCAATCTGCCCAGAGCAGCACCCAGGAGGCACTGACTGAATTCGCAGACTCCTTGCGCAGAACCACAGGAGATCCCTGCCCAGTTTCTGCCCGCTCTGATGCCCAAGCGTCACTTCGCGCGCAGGAGTAGCTGCTCCAAAGTCAGCGGAAGTATTCATGGGAGCAACGATCTGTGCGCTGAAGAACCGGCTCCTACAAACGTTTGCAGCCCAAACCTAGTGACTTGGGCTTACAGCCCAACCCTAGCAGTCTGCAGCTAAGGGCGGACTGCAGCATCCCGCCGGGCCCTCCAGCACCTCTCGTGGGGGGCCGTGCACGTAAATCCACAACTGCGGCCCCTACGGCTGGCTCTGATCAAGCGGCACCGTTAGGAAATGCATTCATCTGAGGGACATCCCAGACGCTTACTCCTATTTCCACAACGGCAGCCAGGAATTGGACCCCCCCAAACAAGACTATCAGCGTTAAAGGCTCCTAAAGAAACGCGTGTGCCGGCCCAAGCTGGCCAGCACGACGCTGTGCCGCGCTACGGTGAGTTAGGCGAAGCCGGAGGAAAACGCCTGCTCTGGTCCACGGGGAAGGGAGAGCCGGGCACCCGCGCGAGCTTTGGCGCTGCCGGCAGATGGGATGCGGGTGGAAGGCGCTTTGCGGGAGAGAAGGGCGGCCCAGGAGCTGCTCCCGCTGCCCCCGGCCCCGCTGCTCCCGCTGCCCCCAATCCCGCTGCTCCCGCTGCCCCCGGCCCCGCTGCTCCAGGCGCACGGGAAGCGATGGCCGAGGTATGGATGGGCCCTGCCATCCGCTAAAAACCCGCCCCACCAGTGCTCACGGTCCCCC
>NW_020449664.1:514209-527310 GCF_003343035.1 Apteryx rowi | reverse complement strand
GGCGGGGTGGCCCCGGGGGGGCCCGGCACCGTGTGCGAGGCAGCCCGGCGCCGGGGGCCTGGGCAGCTCCCAGCCGGGTGCGGGGCAGCGCGGGGCACCGGGGACCGGCCTGTCCCCTCCCGGGGGACCCTTCGCGCCGGTGAGGGGCCGCAGCCCGGGGCCGGGACACGGCGACCGCTCCGTCAGGCGGCCCGAGGGGAGCTCGGTGCCCGCGCGCAACGTCGGCCCCGGGCAGCCCGAAACGCGGAGCGAGGTCYCGGGCAGCGGGAGCGGCTGTCGCCTCGCACGGCAGCGGGACGCGTGCCCAGGCTTCGGCCCTGGCCTCGAGCGGGCCGCGACTGGGTTTGCCCACGCCTCGGCTCCCGGCCACGCAGGGAAGTGGGAGCGTGCCTGCCCGGAATCGCTGCGCGTGGCCATCCCGCCGTCGCGGGGCCGAGCGAGCGCCCGGGGCTCGAGCGATGCCAGAGCGTGCTGCCACCCGGGCACGGGCTGGTGCCGGGCTTTGCCAAAACCCTGCCCTGGGGCTGCGCCGCCTGCTCTGCGCGCCGGGGCTTTCCCTCTGCCCGGGCCTCCAGCTTTCCTTTCGCAGCCCGACTCAAGGCCTGTTTTCCTGCTTTCCTGCCAGGCGGGTTGGCCCGCGGCCAGGCGAGCGGCCGCCCTCTCTCTCCGCTGCCGCGAGTACCGTGCCGAAGCCGCTTAGCTCCTCCGGGCTGGGGAGCGGGAGCCGCAGGTGTCAGCCCTTCCCCGTTCGCAGGGGGATCGCGCCCTTCGTTCGCACGGTCCCGCAGAGCAGGAGGGCCTGGCTGCCTTTTGGGAGAGGGCAGGGACTGGGGCTGCTCCGGTCCCCTTGCGCAGACCCGGCAGCCTCCGGGATGCCAGGACGGACCTTCCTGGGCTGCCCCCGGCCTGCCCCGCTCCCGCACGTGGGTCTCCGCCGCCCGCCCGGCTCCCTGCCTGTTGGAGCAGCCCTGCGCCGCGGGCTGAGCGGGAGAGCCCTCCTCTCCCTCCCTCCGGCAACTCCTCTCCCAGCTCGCGGGCAGCCGCTGAGCTCCACGTGGGCCTTTCCCACTGCCAGCTCTTTCCCGTTCGGGAGGGTCTGGCAGTTGCTCTGGGCCACGTTTACCCTGGGCAAAGGGCAGCGCGCAGCAGCAGCAAGCCCTGTTCCCCCCCCGGGCCGGAGACCGTCCTGGGGCAGGCGTGCTCCTGGGGGTGTCTGCGGGAGCCCCTGCCCCTTGGCGTGGTCGCACTGGGGTGCCCGGTTCTGGGGAGCGAGGGGTGTTAGGAGCTGGGAGCAGCGAGCAGCGCTGCCGGGGGCAGCCGGGGAGCCGGCTGTGCCAAGGGGCCGAGCCCCTGGCGTGTCCGAATTGGTGCAAGAGGGACTGCGTGGGGCTGGGGCGTCCCGGAGCGGACGCGCGTCCTTGCGGGGAGCTGTGAGCCCGCTGTGACAGTCCTTCCCTGCCCTCCGCAGGGCTGTACGGGAAAGATGGCATCCTGCCGGCTCGCAAGGTGCTGCGCGTCACCGGGAAGGGGCTCTGGGAGCAGCTGCGCGACTTCCCTACCCTGCTGTGGCTCAGCCCGCACCTGGGCCTGGACACGGAGCTGGGCATGGAGCTGCTCTGCCTCGTCGGCGTGCTGGCCTCCTTCGGCGCCATGGTGTTCGAGCCGCTGCAGGACAGCCTCACCTTCGCCCTGCTCAGGGTGCTCTATCTCTCGGTCTATCAGGTACGGGCGCAGTGGGGCGAGGGGGGCTCGCAGCACCCTGGGGGGGCCAAAGCCGGGACCCATCGGGGCAACGTGCTGGGGCTTTCTCACGTTAGCTCTCCCCCGGAGCTCCTGACCACGTTCAGCTCCCCTCGCCTGCACGCTCTCAGGGCTGGGGGCCGGTGCTGGCTGCTCCCCAGCCCTCCAGCTCTTGCAGGGAGATATGCCTCCATCTCAGCTCCCAGACCTTCCCTGGGGCAAAAAGCTCCCAGACTTGCCGAAGGGCCTGGAGCCAATTCCTACAACGCTGTGACTTGGCAGGACGGCTCAGTCCTCTGCTTGTCTGTGGCCTCACGAGGCTGTTGCTGAGCGAGGCTGCTGGGGCGCCCGGTCCCTTCCCTGCTCTTGTGGCAGGTTTCACAACGGCTCGGTGCCACCAGCCGCAAACCCTTCCTCCCGCAAGCCGTTTGCATTTGCTGCACGGGCCTGGCGGCTCCGGGCTGAGGAGTTGGGTGAGTCAGAGAGGCAGGAGGCTGCACGCAGGCTGCTGGGGGAGGAGGGTTTCTCTTCCTTCTGAAACCGGGGGAAATAAAGAGAAAACCAGCTGGGCTTGGAAATACCTCCCGGGTCAGGCAGCTGTGTTAACCCCAGGCGTGCTGCACGGGAGGAGCTCTCCCAAGGTGCTGCCTGGCAGCTCGGCTGGAAAGCAGCCCAGGACGCTGGCTGCAGCTCTTGCTGGTCTCCTGCTTGCTGGGGCTCGGGAATGGTCCCTGTCACGGCAGCGACAGCTGCAGGGAACACGGTTGGGAAGCGAAGTGGCCAGTCTGAGAGATGGGTTTCTCCCGAGGTCGGGGGCTTTCCTGGAGCGAACCGGCACTGCCACTGCAGCGCCGTCACCCTCCCCTGCCCCGTCCCCTCCGCCTCGCTCACGGCCCGAGGAGGGGCAGGGTGGGAGCCCGGGCTCCGGCTATGACTCACTGCCGTCCCCAGCTGCGGCAGGCAGAGGAAGCGGTGGCTGCGCAGAGCCGGGAAGCCCTGGGTAATGGGCGGCCCTGTGGGCTCCCATCTGCAGGGACTCCGTCTGCCCAGTGCCGCTCTGTCGGAGCGGGCAGTCCTGCTGGTGTGACCAGGGCCGCCCCGAGGGTGCCGCGCCGCTCTGGGAGTGCAGCGTGCTGCCTCCTCCCGGCCCCAGATGTGCCAGGCCCTAACCATTCCCTTTTAAGGTGACGCTGGAGAAGAAAGTCCCTTTTCCTGCCGGAGCTCCAAGCCTCCCTCCCCTCCGAGAGGCCCTGACCCGTGCCTGCGGCGCTCCGCGCTGGGTGCCAGCGGGCTTTGCAGCCTGGTTTGCTGTCGAGCGCTGCTCTGCCAGTGCAGCGCTCCCCTCTGGGCCTGGCAGAAGCCTCAGCAGGCAGGAGGTGCAGAGCCCCGGCGCTGGGAGCACCCAGGGAGCAGGGCTCCTCTGCAACCCCACCGGTCCTGACCTGCAGCCGGGAGCTCCCCAGACAGCCCCCCATCCTTGCCCSCTCCCCGCCTCCCTCTGCTTGCCAGGAGGTTGCCTTGAGCTGGCAAGGCGATGTCTCCGTGCCTGGAGCACAAGCTCCACGCGCTGGCGCTGAGCCCGTCCTGGGCTGTGGTTCCTGGCACTGCTGCCTCGCTAGCACCTCTGCCCTGGGAGCATCCYCTTCCTTCCTCCCTCCGCCCCGGGCAGCGGCAGCCTCCGCGGCGTCCTGGTTCAGCAGCGTGCTGAGGCCGCAGCTCTGCTTGTTGGCTTTGGCTCGTGGCCAGTCAAGGGAAAGGAGCTGCCGTCGTTGCTGAGAAAGCACTCGGGAGAAAGTCACGGCTGCCCCTTGGCCTTCCTAACTCCCTCTCTGTAGGGTGGGAGTTGGGAAGGGTCCAGGAGCGAAGCGTGTGAGCGTCTCTGCTGCACGGAGCCTCCCAGCCCTGCTAATCTGCTCCGTGCTCCCTCTCTCCACAGGTGGGACAAGTGTTCCTGTACTTCCAGTGGTAAGTGAGCCTCCAGCATGGCATTCCCGATGGGCCTGCCCCTCCGGAGCTGAGCATTGGTGCCATGTGGGGCGCGTGGCAGTAGGGAGCAGCCTCGTGGTTCAGAGCAGGGCTCGTCCCACRCTGAACACAGCTGGRGAAACCGTCTTGCCCTGTCGCACCRCTGCAGCCGGGCCTGGGCCCTGCRAACACGAGGTCTGCGCACRCCCCGGGTCCTTAGGGGGCTGGGAATGGTGGGCAGGAGGGTTGTGTCCCGTGGGGGCACCGGTGACCCGGCTCGCTGCCTTTGGGCAGGGGGGCGGCAGGCCAGCCAGCTCGTTGCCACCCCGCGCCAGCCCCTGGGCTCTTGCTCCCAGCGCAGCCGTGGCAGGGGCTCGTCGGCCCCGAGGGTGCGGACTGGGGGAGCAGCAGCGAGGGACCGTCTGGCGTTGCCCCGCAGGGACAGCCTCCTGCTGGAAGCGGGCTTCCTGGCCGTGCTCGTGGCCCCGCTGCACCTGCTGAAGTGGCGCTCCACGGCCTGGCGCGCCCACGACAACGTCACCTTCTGGCTGGTGCGCTGGCTGCTCTTCCGCCTCATGTTCGCCTCCGGCGTGGTGAAGCTGACCAGCCGCTGCCCCACGTGGTGGGGGCTCACAGGTGAGGAGCGCGGCGGGCTCGGGGCGGCCACGGGCCTTGGGATGCCCCGCCGCGTGTTGCGAGGCAGGGCGAGCAGAGGTATTGCCCTGCGCGTCGGGCCGCGGTTCCTCTGCCCCGTAAGTAGCTTTGGGTTCAGCTCTGCAGGCAGCGCCTGCGGCTGCCCCTGCCCTGCCCTCGGGGCTGCTCTGGGCGGCTGCTACGGGCTTCGGCTCCTCCGCGCAAGCACGTGCTCAGCACGGGTCTGCGTGCGGGCTCTGCCTGCTCCAAGTTGTGTTCCTGCTGCCGGCCTCCCACGCACCTCTTCGCACCCCTGACCGTCTCCTCTTCCCTCCCCAGCTCTCACCTACCACTACGAGACCCAGTGCATCCCCACGCCGGTCGCCTGGTTTGCCCACCAGCTCCCCGTGTGGGTGCAGAAGTTCAGCGTGGTGGCCACCTACATCATCGAGATCGCCATCCCGCTGCTGTTTTTCGCGCCCATACGCCGCCTCCGGCTCTTTGCCTTCTACAGCCAGGTGTGCGGGCAGAGCTGGTCTCTCCGTCCGTGCAGGGCAGAGGAGGGTCTGGTTTTGGTGCGGTCCCCGCTGCAGGGATATGCCATGGGGTACCCCACTGTGCTCCCTGGAGGAAGGGGGAGATGGGCCCGGTCTAACAGCCAGGCAGGCATCTTGCCGTGCGCTGCCTTGCAGACAGGGACCCTCCTGGGGTGCTTGCAGCTGTAGGAGCCAGGCACGGGGATGGCTGTGCTGCCGGTGTCTGGGTTCCCCTGGGTTGCTCACGACCCTTGCAGTTGGGGTGCTGGATGCCTGAAGGCCTCTACCCCCAGGTCACAGCAGTCACCTCTGCACTGCGACACCCCCAGCCCTGTGTTTGCTCTTCCCCAGGTTCTGCTGCAGGTCCTCATCATCCTCACRGGCAACTACAACTTCTTCAATGCGCTCACCATCGTCCTGGCCTTCTCCCTGCTGGACGAGGAGCACACGGGGCGCTGGCTGGGGCGCAGTAAGARGAGACATGCCAGCGGTGAGTCCTTGGGCCTCTCGGCTTGCACCCCGTTTGGGGAGATGGGGTCCCCTCTTTGCCATGCCTGGGATGGGGCAGGGGACAGGCTGCTGTCACTGACAAACGCCGTCCGAGTCCAAAAGTGAGGGGTGTCCTGGCTGCGCCTGTGTGGGCTGCTTGTGGCTGCCCTGTGACTTGGTGTTGTAAGAGCCACCTTGTGCTGTCCTGGGGCTGGGGTTTGTGCCCATGGGGCTCTTGAGCTGGGGCAGCTGCGAAGCAGCACGCTGGCCCCTGGTGATGGGATGTGCTCTGAGCACTGCCTGGGCACCTTCGCCCGGCGTGGGCGCTTGTAGCGCGGTTTGCGCTCCTTGCAGCAGTGGGTCGGGCTCCCCAAGGCCCCCGGCAGCTCCTGGCGCTCACTTCCCCCCTCTCTGCCCTGCAGCCTGGCCTCCCGGCCTGCGGTCGTTCCTCTCCACACTGCTGGAGCTGACTGCCTACGGCTTACTGGTCTACTGGAGCGTCCACTACTTTGGCTTGGAGATCAACTGGGAGAAGAAACTGCTGGACACCAAAGTGGGTATGTCACGGCCATGCCTCCCGGGGGGCCCTGGCAGCCCTCGCCCTGCCCCTGCAGCCAAGATGACCTCTAGCAGAAGTCACCTTGACAAAGGAGCTGCCAGTCCGTTGTCCCCGTGGCCCAGCAGCAGCGTCTGCGCCAGGCCGCTCTCGTGAGCGCAGCCGTGCGCATTGCAGGACCGCTTGGCTCCTGCATCCCCCGCCGTGGTTCTTGCTGTAGGAGGGGGTCCTCTCTCGTGACCGGGTGCTCTCTGACCCCATGGGTTTTATCCTCYGCTCTAGCCTTCACGTACCACGAGTTCACCAAGTGGCTGCAGGCAGTGACTCTGCCCCTGGTGGGGCTGGGCTTCCTCTCGCTGTCCTGGGAGATCCTGTCTGCCATGTACAGGTGAGCAGCCGTGCCGGCGACGGAGAGGGGTGCAGGGTCTCGTGCCGGGCAGTTCTGCTGCGTCTGGAGGAGAGCAGCAGAGCTGAGCGGGAATGGGGCAGCCGGTCCCTGCGTGGCTGGGGTGGCCTGATGCCGTTTCGGGTGCCATCCCCCAGGGGTGCGATTGGAGCTGGGGTGCACAGCATGCCTGGAGGGACGCTGGGATCCCGCTGGTGCTGTGGGTGCTGACGCAGGGTGCTTGGCACCGGGCGAAAGCGGAGGGCTGGATCCCGGCGCTCTGTGAGGGTGGGTGGGGGTCCCTGGCTAAGGGCCTGCTGGGAGAGTTGGGGAGGGTTTTCCCCTGCAGAGTTAGAGCCCTCTGCAACATGAGCAGCACTGAACCGCGTGCGGCTCACGGCGGGAGCCCTGGACTGGCTGGGAACGCAGGGATGGGGCTGGGAGCTACCCCCCTCTGCCCTAGAGGTGGCCTCAGGTCTCGCCCCCCCCAGCGTGGCAGCCAGCTGGGAGCTGCCTGCCCCCACACAGACGCGGAGTTAGGGGTTGTGCAGCCCCGAAGCAATGTGCTCTGACCTGTCTCCTCGCTCGCAGGTGTGTCTGTGTCCGCGGCTTCCTCTTGAAGCTCTGGGCCACGCTGCAGTGGGCTGTCTTTGCCACAGCGGCCATGGGGATGTTCGCCATCAGCCTGGTGAGTGGGCGGGAAACGTCTGGGGCAGGGAGGGCAGGGACAGCAGCGCTGGGCTGTGCGCRAGGCCGGGGAGACGGGGCAGCGGAGTCGGGCCTCCCTGCTTGGCCTAGCGCTGGGGAGGCTGGAGAGACGGCAAAGGCTGGAGGAGAGCACGGAGCTGTCTGGCCGTGCCGTACGGTGGGATACCCGCTGCAGACTGTGAGCCGTAGGTGATCCTGCGGTCCCCGTTCCCCCACCACCTCCGGACGTGAGCCAGCGCCCTAACCAAGCCAGGCCACGGGGCCGGGGTAGTTCTGCGCGAGAGAGGCAGGGCAGCAGGAGCTCTGAGCTGTGCCTGCTGCCAGCCAGCTGTGACAGAGGTGGTGTGGCCAGTCCGGGCCTGGCCGCAGTGTGTCGCTGCTGGGCCACGGAGCAGCTCTCCTCCCTGCTCCTGGAGCACGCGTGTGCCTTAGGGTATCAGACGTGGGAGAGCAGACTGGCCCCCCCCGGGTCTCTCGGATCCCTGCCCAGCTCCCTGCTCCATCTGTAGTGATGCAGCCACCCTCTCTGCTGCTCCCCAGGTGCCCTTCACCTACATAGACTACGAGTCGAATGGCAAGCTGTGGCCTGGCATCCACCAGATGTTCAACGCGGTCGAGCGCTTCCAGGTGGTGAACTCCTACGGGCTCTTCCGCAGGATGACGGGTGTCGGGGGGCGGCCCGAGGTGGTGCTGGAGGGCAGCTACGACAAGCAGATATGGACGGTGAGCCACCGTTTTCACGTTGAAGGGTGAACTGTGGGCAGTCGTGTGGGGTGCCTGCAGATAGCCACTGGCAGGAGCAGAGAAATCGACTCCAGCAGGGCCAAACATCCCTGTCCTCTCTGCTTGGTCCCCACTGGGGCATCTGGCTATCATCCATGGGGTGGGATCCTTCCTCTGGAAGGAGCTGGTACCCTCTGGAGATGAGGGAGATGGATCTGGAGGAGATGGCCGTTCTGCTCCCTCCAAGACCTTGAAGGTAAAGGAGATCCAGGCCTGGTGGCTCAGGTCTAACCCCCAGCAGTGCCAGGCCTGAGTGCCTGTCCCTGCTGCTGGAGGCCCCCATCCCACTCTGCTCCCTGTCCCACAGGAGATCGAGTTCATGTACAAGCCGGGGAACCTCAGCACGGCTCCCCCCGTGGTCGCCCCGCACCAGCCCCGCCTCGACTGGCAGATGTGGTTCGCGGCCCTGGCGCACCACAGCAGCAGCCCCTGGTTCACCAGCTTTGTCTACCGCCTGCTGCAGGGCAAGAAGGACGGTGAGTGGAGCTGAGGGCTGCTGGGCGGGTGGTGCTGGGAGCTTCCCCGGGCCTGGCATGGCGGGACAGGAGCCAGAGGCAGCCCAGAGCCTCAGACCAAGCAGTCCTGCTCCGTCAGGGACCTCCATCCTGTGCAGTGGCAGGCCTGGAGGAGGCTGCCTGGAGTGAGCGGGGCTTTGCTGATCCCCCAGGAGCAGGCTGGGCTGTGTCCACCCCGCCTGGAGGGCTGTCGTTGGCCAGTTGCCGTGGGTCTGCCTCTCCAGGGCTCCCTTGATGCCTTTCCCTGGGATCGAGGGGCTGCAGGCTGCCAGGCTCCAGCCCAGCAGCGGGTTGGGGTGTCTCCCCGCAGCAGGGTGTGCGGGGCGGCATCCTGGAGCCCTGACGCTGTGTGTCTCCGGTAGTGATCCGCCTGGTGCAAGCTGACGAGTCGAAGTACCCCTTCAGCTCGCAGCCGCCTGTCTACATCCGCGCCCAGCTCTACAAGTACTGGTTCACAGACGGCACGGAGGCAAGGTGAGCAGGGCCAGGACCCGGGACGYGTGGCTCAGTGCCTTGCACCACGCTTGCAGCCCGGTGCCGGGAGGAATTTTATTCCTCTGGTATCTGAAGCTGACGTGACGATGCATCAACACCCAGACAGTGCAGTCACTGGCACTGACTGTGCTCAGACAGCTGGAGTGTGACACCTGAATGCGGGAGCTGCTTTTCACCCAGCTAATGAGCTCATCAACTCAGTGTGCACCTGCAGGTGGGCAGTGGCTCATCAGGCGCTGTGCCCTGAGCCCTCTGCTCTGGGGCAGCTGCCTGGACCGCAGCAGGCCTGGGTGCAGTGTGGGGAGGGAGGCAGGAGCCCTGGACGGGCTCTGCGGGCAGAGCTGCCCCCTTCCTGTGCGGGGAGGAGGGCAGGGGGCTGCGCCTGGGACTCGGCGCTGAGGTTGCCTGTCCCGCAGGGAGGGGGCTGCGCCGTGGTGGCGGCGACAGCATGTGCAGGAGTTCTTCCCCACCGTGTCCCTGGGCGACCCCACGCTGGAGAGCCTGCTGAACCAGCACGGGCTGAAGGTAGGGCCTTGCGCCACGCYGTGAGCGCACGGCGCTGCAGCCGGGGTGGCGTGGTGCCACGCTCTGAGCCCCGTGCACGGCTGAGGGGCAGCCCTGACCGTGCTCCTGCCCCCACAGGACAAGACACCCCTGAAGCGCCCCATGGACACCTTCCTGCCCTGGATCCTGCAGTCCGTCCGTGAGCACAGCCGCCCCTACTCCGGCCCCGCCGTCCTCTGGTCCCTGTACCTCATCGCAGCTACCATTTGCCTCTTGCGGGCTCTGGGCCGCCGGCCCCAGGGGGGCACACCCCCTGGTCGCCACAAAGGCCCCAAGCGGGGGGACCCTGCGGACCGAGGGGGCAACGAGAAGAACGGGCAGGTGAGGAAGAAGGAGGCCARAGAGGCGGAGGAGAAAGCCGAGGGCCGTGGCCGGGGAGGAGGCGAGAGCCATGCCGATGGCCTCCGCAGCAAGAAGAAGAAGTAATGCCTGGAGCCGCCGGCCCAGGACCTGTCTTCCAAGCACTGACTGCCGTCACTGGCTCTGGGCCCCGCTGCCTCCCCTCTCCCCAGCACTGTGCTCGCAGGGCAGCCGGATCCCATCTCTGCCGCAGCCTCCGTCCCCGGGGTAGAGGTCCCTGCCCTCCTCCGTGCTGGCTGGGGCGCAGCAGGTAACACCCGCCCCGGCGTCAGTTTGCTGCTCTGTCCCCCGCCGGTGCCTTCATGCACAACGCGGTCATCGCTCACGGGCGGCAGCTGCCCTGGGCCGGCCGCTCTGGCCCTGCAGCCGGGCAGGAGAGGGGGCAGGCTCCAACGCAGCCTTGCAGCGCTTGGAGAGCGGTGACTGATCATCCTTTTCCCTGTGCACCCAGCTTCCCCTGGCTGGAGCTGCGCCTCTGCCCCTGGCACCTTCCTCGGTCCCGCCGTGGGCTGTGCCGTAGCGCGAGGGGCAGCAAGCGCAGCGGGGCGCTCTGCTCCCGTGGGAGCGGCRGCAGGGAGGCTGCRGCACGGCAGCACAAGGTCTCCTGGCTCCACTGTACACAACTGCCCCCAGCCCTCTCTGCTGCCTTAACTGCCCCTGCCTGGCTGCTTCCCAGCCCGTTGCTCGGGGCGGCTCAGAGCTGCTGCCGTGAGCGGTCCTGCGGCGCCCCGGGGAGCCGTCTCTGCCCACCTCCCCCCGGCAGGAGGGCTCTGCCTGTAAYGTGCTTCCCATCAGCTCAGCGGTGAGCACAGAGGTTTCCTATAATTTTCTAAATAAAGCCTTTGACATTCCAGTCCCGGGCCTCTCTCTGGGGCCGGAGGGGCCGGGGTGTTGCACAGGGGCCTCTTCCTGCCCCGGTGCTGCCCTGCAGCTCTTGTCCTTTCTGCTTTGGGGCCTGGCCCAGAGGAGGGGAGAGGAGAGCAGAGCGGGGGCCTGGGGCTGCCGCCAGCGCCCCGTGCCTCGCTGGGTGCTCCCAGCTGAGCGTCATGCCCTGGGCCACGCAGTGCAACGTGGGGCGGGTGCGTGTGACAAGCAGGTTTATTCGGTGGCCCCAGCACAGCGGCACGGGTGCTCCCGCAGTCGAGATGCTGCGTGCCGCGGTGTGCAGGGCCGTTGCGCCTCCTGCCGCGTGCTCGGGGAGAGGCTGGGCTGCAGGTGCTGCCGGGGCCGGGGTCGTGCGTGGCGGGGGGCCGGGACGGGCGGCGGTGCTGGGCCCCGGCRGGTGCTCCGGGCCGAGGCGCCCGCGCGGGGCTCACCAGCACAGCTGCCCGGGGCAGTACTTGTCGATGAGGGACTGGTAGTAGCCCCTGAGCTGCTGCACGTCGGGCAGCGCTTCCTGCTTGGTGTAGAGGTCGAACTTGCTGCGGGAGCGAGGATGGGGTTAGCGCTGGGGGGCTCTGTCCCAGCAGGGCGGCCCCCAGCCCAAGCCCCCCTTCGGTCCGTGGCCCCCCGGCTGCCCTGCCCTGTCCCCCCGCAGCCCCTGCGCTGCAGCAGCAAGGGGAGAGCCACGTGCGCTGCCGCTGCCCCGGGCTCCCTGCCCGGCGGACGGACGCACGCACGCACTTGAGCTCCTTGACCCACGGCAGCATGCGGAGATCCTCCTCGCTGCAGAGGTGCATGTAGTCGCCGTGCGTGTGCCAGGGGTAGAAGGAGTGGAAGCGGATCATGTAGAAAGCCTGGAGGGGGACGAGGCTGTGCCAGCGCGCCRGGGCGCTCCTGGGCACCGCAGCCGGACGAGCCGGGGGGACAGGGAGGAAAACAGCCCTCTTGCCCTGGAGCAGGGGGCCAGCGCCAGCCCCGCTGCCCTGGGTGCGGGCTCAGGGCTGGGTGGCGTCGGCACGGGGTCCGTCCTGCACCCCCGAGCCCTGCTCACCTCCTTGGGCAGGGAGAAGTTGTTGAATTTCATGACTTTGTACATGTACTCTGGGGAGAGAGCACGGGCGTTAGCCACGCGGGCACGGCAGCGATCCCAGCACCCTCCCGGCGGCACCGCAGGCTCAGGGTGGCACCGGCCTCGGTGCCGTGTGGTGGCAGCTCCGTTCAGGACACCCGGAGCTGCTGCAGCGGCCGGAGCAGCACGTACGTCGCCGCAAACTGGGGCAGCACCGCCCRCCCGGTGCAAAGGGCTTCCAGGCCCCAGCGCCCCCAGGGAAGCGGGAGCAGCGGCTCGGGGCGGCCCGCGCGCCCTGCAGCCTCACCGTCGTGGCCCCAGGACATGAGCACGTTCTCCAGGCCGCAGCCGGGCTGGTACATGCCGCACTCGGTGCTGGGGGAAGGAGCCGGGTCAGGGGCTCGGGCGGGAGGGGGGCCCTGCCGGCACCCCCAGCCCGTCCCCCGGGCGCGAGGCCGGGGCTCACCTGTACAGCGGGTCCCCGGTGTCGGGGTTGTCGCAGAAGGTGGAGTCGCTGAAGACCACGGATGGCTGCACCTTGCAGCCCACGGGGAAGGTGTCCCCCACGACGGCCCACTGCGGAGGGGTGCGACGGCGTCCCGCGGGCGGCCGGCTGGCTCCGGGCAGCATCCCGAGCCGGGTGCTGCCTCCCCGCGGCGCCGCCCTCCCGCCCCGGCTCACCTGCGGCTCGCCGAACAGCGCCAGCACCTTCCCCAGGTCGTGCAGCAGCCCCGCGAGGTGGAACCAGTCTGGGGAGCGAGCAGAGGGTGCATGGCCGCTGGCGGGACGGTCACCCTGCGTGGGCATGGTGCCGGCGCCGGCAGCCGAGGCGCTGCCCTACCTCTGTCCGGATGTGCCTGGCGGATGCCCTCGGCCGTCTGGTACGCGTGGTAGGAGTTGGGGAAATCCACGTCGGGGTCGGACTCGTCCACCAGGTTGTCCAGCAGCTCCAAGGCCTCCATGACGCTCATCTTGCGGAGGCGGCAGGGCCCGTACTCGGCGTGCTGGGAGGCGCAGGGGCAGGGCGGTGGGGGCGACGAACGCCCCCCGTGGGGGCCACCCGCCCYGGCGCTGCCCCGGCGCGACGGGTACCTTCCGCCGGACGAAGTCGACGGTCTGGTGCGTGTGCATCAGCGCGTAGGTGCTGTAGACCCGGTCGAGCAGCCGCCCCTGCTGCAGCACGGGGGGGGGCGGGGGGCTGCGGGAGGCGCCGGACCGCGGGGCGCACTGGACCCCCGTACGGCCCGCGCTGCACAGCCGGACCCCCGAAAGCCCCAGCCTCCTGCAGTGGGTTCCCCCGGGCCAGACCCTCCCCCCCCATAGCCAGACCCCCAGGCATGCATGGCCCCGTGCAGCCAGACCCCCAAGCACACCCGGCCTCGTGCAGCCAGACCCCCAAGCACACCCAGCCCTGTGCAGCC
>NW_020449664.1:512459-513547 GCF_003343035.1 Apteryx rowi | reverse complement strand
GACCCCCAAGCACATCCGGCCCCGTGCAGCCGGACCCCCAAGCACACCCAGCCCTGTGCAGCTGGACCCCTGAGCACACCCGGCTCCATGCAGCCTGGGGACCGCCGCCGTGTCCGTCGGAGCAGCGATGCCCGCCGGCACCCGGTGGTGGTGGTGGCTTGCAAGGGCTCCGATGGTGGCGGCGGCGAGGGCTCACCGTGTAGTTCCGGTACTCGGACTTGGCCTTGCCGGACACGGCCTCCGACTCCGGCCGCTGCTCCCCGGAGGGGTCGCCTTCCTGGGGCGAGAAGGGCAAGGCAGGATCAGCGGGGCCGGACCCTGCGGATGGTCGGGACCATCTCTCATCCGCAGCCCAGCCTTCAGCTGCCTTCAGCACACGGCAAAGCGAGAAATCCAAAGCAGGAATTTGAGCGTAAACCGCTGCAGAGAGGGAGGAATCCAGAACCCGGCAGCACCGTGCGGAGCTGGGGCGGCGCAGGAGCAGGAGCAGCCCGGGATGGGCTGGCACGGGCACGGGGACAGGCACGGGCACGGGGACAGCRACCAAACTCCAGGAGCGCTGGCGGCGCCTCCCTCCCTGCCCTGCGCCCGCGGCTCGGGGTGATGATTCACGAGCCCCCGCCGGAGCGGTGCTGGCCGCCCGGCCCCGTTTATTTGCAACGACTGCAGCAAAGCCGGTTAATCAGTTTTTTTTCCTAACCTCAACTTTCCCCCCTAATCTGGTAAAAAGGTGGATTTGGGGAGGAGGGAACAGGCAAGGAGGGAGCAGCCGGCGCCCGGGCGGAGGCTGCGCTGGGGCCGTGGGCATCGCCCAGCCTGGCTGTGGGTGCGCCCTGGGGGGCCCCGTGGGGCTGGGTCCCCTTCGCCGGGGGTCGTGCGGCCGGAGCTGGGGGGCGCCGAGGTGGTGGCAGCTCCGTGGCCGAGCCGTGCTGGGCCCCGCGCAGCTGGGCGCCGCGAGCAGCCGGGAGAGGAGGCCCGGGGGCCGTTCCCCTGCGGGCTCCAGCGCGCTGCCGCTGACCCACGGCACAGGGCGATGCATGGGGCTGTGCCCCATAGCATGGGGTGATGCACGGGGCTGTGCCCCATGG
>NW_020449664.1:509484-511002 GCF_003343035.1 Apteryx rowi | reverse complement strand
AAAAGGATGGGGAATTGCAGGCAACCCCAAAGCTGCTGCTAGTCTTTCGCCAGGGGCTTTGGGAGCCCAGCGCACGCTCCAACCCCCCCCCCCCCGGCCCAAAGCACCCTCCTAAAGGGGAAAAAAGGTCTGCGCACCGTTTGGCTTTTCTCTTTTCCGCGTCCCCCCCCCCCCCGGCCCAAAGCACCCTCCTAAAGGGGAAAAAAGGTCTGCGCACCGTTTGGCTTTTCTCTTTTCCGCGTGGGAAAACAGAGGATTCTGACACCGAGTGCGACGTCTCCATGCGCGCTTTATTCTGCACAAAATCAAACTTTTAACTTAAAACAAAAGGCAAATGGATGGTTTTGGTGCAGTGATGCCCCCCCCCGCCCCCCAGCCCGGCTCCCGGGGTGCTGGCGTGCAGCCGCTTGCGGCTTTGCCAAAATTGCATAGTTCAGCCCCAGATTTCCTGCACGGCGGCTGCCCCAGGCTCCAGCAGGGACGTGGGAGCTCCAGGAGGGATGTGGGAGCTTGGGAGAGGGATGGAGGCTGGGATGAGTGTGCTCCCGGGGGGGATGAGGGTGCCCCAGGAGGGATGGTGGCGCTCCCGAGGTGCCCCCGGAGAGGCCGAGGGTGCCTGCAGCAGGGATGTGGGGGCTCCCGGGAGTGGTGCGGAGGGGCTGCACTCCCGGCCCTCTCCCGGGCAGCCGGACCCCCCTCCGCACCCCAGCTGGGGCGGGCAGCACTCGGCTCCCGGCATTTCATCCCCGGTGAAAACTTCCTCAGCACCTGGCTGCAGCACCAGCCCCGCGGCTGCCACCGGCCTGCCCATGCCGGTGCCAAGGCTGGACCGGGGATGGGGGGACAGCAGTCGGGATGGGGACGGGAACAGGAACAGGGATGGGRATGGGGATGGGATCAGGGACAGCAGCAGGGATGGGGCCAGGGACTGGAGCAGGGCCAGGTGGGGCCGTGGGAACCAGCCTTGCCGCCGTCCCCACGCTCGGCGCTGGCTCTCCGTCCCCTGGCACCCACCGAGCCCCTCGGGGTGGTGGGTGGTGCGAGGGGGGACGGGGACGGAGCAGGGTGGCCCGCGGGTGTCCGCCCCACCGAGCTCGCCCTGCGTGGGGCCGGGCACGGCGCTGCCGCCGGGGGACGCGGCCACGAGGATCCCTCCAGCCCTGCCTGCGCAAGGAGCCCGCCGTGCCTTGCTCGGATGCCGGGGGTCCCAGGTGTCCCAGGGCACCGGGGTCCGCACAGCCTGGGGGCTGCAGGGGCTCGGGGAGGGGACAAGGTGACCGGGAGCAGCACGGGCTGCTGCATCCTGCACGGCTCATGGGGGGCTGCACCCACGTCCTGCTCATGGGGTCTGCGCCTGGGCCCAGCTCGTGGGGTGCTGCCTCCGTGCAGGGTCCGCACCCATGTCCGGATCGTGGGGTGCTGCGCCTGCGCCCAGCTTGCAGGGTGCTGCACCCGCACCTGGTTCGTGGGGTGCTGCAGCCGTGCCCAGTTCATGGGGTGCTGCATCTGTGCCTGGTT
>NW_020449664.1:504645-507777 GCF_003343035.1 Apteryx rowi | reverse complement strand
GTAACCCCCCCGCACACACAGATGCACATACGTCCTGGCATACACACGCACGTGCACACGCACTCCGCCACCCGCATGTGTTTGGATCCCGGCGTGCACACGCAGCCCCGGGATGCCCCCATCGCTCCCTGCCCCGGCCCTGGAGCTGCCGGCACCGTCCCGGCCCCGCGACCCGCAGCAGCGACGCCGCAGCCTGGCCCTGACCCTGCGCAGAGCCGCGTCCCGCCGCCCCCTCGCCCGGGACCCCGCTGCCCACACGCCGGCAGACYGGCCTCTCCCTCCTCCGGCGAGGAAGGCTCCCGGCCGCGGCACGTCCTGCGGGCATCCCCRGCCCTGCAGCCTGGCGGAGCGGTGGCCAGGGCAGGCGATGCCAGTGGAGCTGCCGCCRTGCCGAGCACCGGCCGGCCACAGGAGCCGCTTGCAGCCGGCGGTGCTGGGAATGGGGCAGGAAGCGGCGGCTGGGACGGGCCTGGGCGCCGGATGGCTCATCCCGGCCGGGGTCGAGGCCGGACACTGCTTGGCCACGAGCCCCAGGGAACAGGGACAGAGGCCAAATTCCTCCGGCCTTGCGGAGAGACAGGAAACCTCCGCGGGGGCAAGGCCTCCGCGCTCGCCTGCCCCTTCCCCGGACTTGTTTACCGGAGGCAGCTGGTGCCCGGAAACACCGGGAGCCGGAGGCTTCCCAGCTCGGGAGCTGCACGGGCTGCAGCTCCGGGACTTTCCCAGCGAGCTCCCTCGCAGGCAGCATCCTTGTTTCCAGCACCGCCGATGCCTCCCTGATTGCGCCGAGACCAGAAAGTCCCTGTGCCAGATTCCCACGCATCCCTCCTGGCTACGGAGTTTCCCTTCCTCCCCGGCTTGGCCTCGCTCCCCCCCCCCTTTGCCCATCTGGCCCCCCGGCACGGCCAGTGCCCGGTGCATCCGGCTGCGCTGGGTCCCGGCATGGTGGGGGGGGGGGCACGGTGCCCCCCGGCACCTCCCGGCGAGGCTCACGCAGTGCCGCGGCGTGCAGCGGTGCGGAGCTCCCGGCGCCGGGACGCCCACCCGCAGGCTGCCCCGGCTCCAGGCGGACACCTGCGGCCGCGCCGTCTCGCAGCCTGGGAAGCTGCCCGTCCTGCCACGCTTCCTTCCCCGGCCCCGGCACCAGCCGCGGCAGCGGGCAGGCAGGCAGCACCCGGAGCACGGCGCTGCACGCGGATCCCTCCGGAGGCAGGCGCCAGCTTCCCACAGAGCCGGGCAGAGCCCGGCGCAGCTCCTCAAGCAGCGACTTGCACACCGCCACCGTGTGCACGCACACACGCACGCACGCACGCACRCAGACCGTCTCCGGGAGCTTTAATCCCGTTTCAAGGTTCCTCAGTCAGCAGAAAGTCGCGACAAGATATCCTCGCTCCGCGCAGCCTCCGCAYGCACGGGCGCACTCGCGCACGCGGCCCTGTCCGGCCCTCGCCCCGGCGCGCGCAGGCGGCCACGCACGCCTTGTCCAGCCTCGGCACGCGCGCAGACGCTCTGCTGAGGACTTGCACACGCGTGCACACCCTGCCCAGCCCGTGCACACCCCGTCCAGGGCTTGCACACCTTCACACTCGTGCATGCAGACCCAAGCAGAGCTTGCACACACACGCGCACCCCCCCGTCCAGCCCTTGTGCAGCACACGCAGGCACGGCGCTGCCTCTTGCACCTTCCAGATGCCGCTTCCCAAACTCCCTGTCCCTGGCACTTTCTGGCTGAGATCTGTGCGACGCAGTAATTAGTTCGTTAGCCCTGGCCACAGCCTGGCCCTCTGCCGAGCACCGCCAGCCTACTTCACGCCTGGGCTAGGTGCAGCGTGGGAGTCCCGGCCGCACGGCCGATGCCACGGAGCTGCGGGACGCACAACCAGCGGAGCACGGGGCCTCGAGGGGATCTCTGCACCTCCGCGCGTCCCCGCCGGCACGAACACGCCTCTGCTACCCACGCAAAGACCTGGTGCACCGCGGCGCGGCAGGGACCACGGGGCGAGCGGAGGGACGGATGGACACCGGTGGGCGCACGGTCGTGGCACGGGGAGGCTGGAAGCAGGATGTGGCCCCTCTGGGAATGCAGCCAGGCGTGGAGCCCTGCTCTGCTGGGCCACGGCCGTGGGGCTGTGCCCGGCGTGGGGCCTGGACCCCCGACCCCAACYGGAGTGGGACAGCGGGGCTCTGCCCTGCGCGGGGGCGAGGCTGGGCCCCGCGCGGAGGCTGCAGGGCTTGGTGCTGCCGGGGGCGCGGGGCTCTGCCCGGCCGGCGCGGACGTGCCGGGGTGCAGGGCAGGGTGCTGGCTCACCTGCGCTTGGGCGAGCGCCCTGCGGGCAGGGGCCGGCAGCCGGGCAGCTCCAGCAGACACAGCACCAAGCTGATGCAACCCAGTGCAAGCGGCGTCGGGGCTCTCATGGCGGGGCCGGGGCTGCGGCAGAGGAGAGAGGCTCGGCACGGCTCGGCGGCGCTCGGCACGGCTCGGCACGGCGGGGAGGGTGCTGGCACCGGGCGGCTCCCCGGGACCCCGCGCCGGAGCCGAGCTGCTGCCCTGCCCGGGGCCCCCGGGCTGCCCCTGCCCCCCGGTCCCCCTGCGCGCCCCTGCCCAGGGCCGCTCCCGCCCCCCCGGTGCCCCCGGACGGTCCCCGCCGCCCCAACACGCTCTTCTGCCCCGACCAGCTGCCCCCGCTCGGGGGTCCCTGCTCCGCCCGCCCTCACCGCCCCGGTGTCCCGTCCCGGCTCTCTCGCGTGTCCCGGCCCCGGTCCCAGCTCTCCCGGCTCCACACCGCCCCGTCCCGGCTCTTCCCGGTGTCCCGTCCCCGGCCCGGCTCGGCTCTCCCGGCCCCGGGTGTCCCGTCCCCGGCCCGGCCCAGCTCTCCCGGCCCCGGGTGTCCCCGGTGTCCCGGCACCGCAGCGCCCCGGGTGTCCCGGCCCGTCCCGGCCCGTCCCGTCCCGTCCGCGGCCCGGCTCTCCCGGGTGTCCCGGCCCCGCGGCCCCCGGTCCCGGTCCCAGGTCTCCCGGTCCCGGGTGTCCCGTCCCGTCCGCGGCCCGTCCCGGCTCTCCCGGGTCCGCCCCGTCCGCCCCGTCCCCGCCGCCGCTTTGCCGGGCCCGGCGCCGCGCTGCCCCGAGCGGCTC
>NW_020449664.1:498201-504274 GCF_003343035.1 Apteryx rowi | reverse complement strand
CTGGCTCGGAGCTGCGGCTCCCCGCCCCGGCCCAGGTTAAATATTGCTGCGCCCGGCGCGGCGCGGCGAGGAGGAGCCGAGCGGCCGCGGGAGGAGCCACGGGCGCGGGGCAGCCCGGCCCGCTGCCCCGCTGACACCTCGCGATCCGCAGCCCCTGCATCCCCCCCATCCCCAGTGCCCGCCCCCCCGGTCCCCCCGGTCCCCGCATCCCGGCCGGTCCCCGAGTGCCACCCGCCGGGAGTCTGCTCCGGCCCAGGAGGGGTCGGATGGGGCTGCGGGAAACCCATCCCTGGGGCCGGGATGGGGCTGAGACAGAGCCCCCCGGGGGGGGCCTGGGATGGGCCTGGGATGGGGGATCCCGGGCTCCCCTTCCCCACCCTCCCCCCTACCTGGCACCTGCGTGCGGAGCCTCCGGCCGGTGGGGCCCTGCCAGCAGGCAGCCGAGGCCGGACGGAGCCACGCCAGGCTGCGCGCGGCTTTGCCAAGCCCCGGGGAGCCACGTCAGGCCGTGCCGAGCCATGCCAAGAGCAGCTCCGTGCCTGCCAGCGCCGAGGCGAGCCGGGGGCCTGGCCCCGGGGGGGCTGCCCGGCTGCCCCCGCAGCCACCCGTCCTTGCCTCCTGCACCCCGAGAGCCCGCTCCCCGCTCCTGCTTTTTGAGGAGAAAACCTGGGCAGCCCTCGGCTGTGGGGCGCTCCGGCCGGCCGCCCTCCCTCTTCCCGGCTGCAGGCCCTGGGCTGCCCCCAGCTCCCTGCCCGGGGCTGCCAGCAGCCCCCAATTCGGCCACCAACCCGTGCCCAGCACTCGCCCCACACCACCAGAGCCCCTGCTGCAGCCCACGGCTCGGCCACCGGGCACGTTCCCCGGCACAGCTCCCTGGTGGACGGCTTGGAAGGGGCCCCGGCCGCAGGGGTCCTGCTCAGCGCGCTAGTCCCGCTGCCGGCCATCCCGCACGCGGAGCCGGTCCCCCGYGCATCCCCCTTCCGCAGGCTGCAGCCTGCAGCCGACTGGGGCCTGTGCCTTTGCCCCATGAACAGAGCTGGAGCCGCTCTCCGGGACAGGCGTGTGCATGTACCTTCTCCCAGGCTCGTTTAGGTTAATGTTTTTAAATGTCACATGGGTTCTTTTAAAAACAATTAAAGAATGCAATCCGCAGAGGTCAGACCAGTCCTAGCATTCCCCGGCGCGCGTATCCTCCCTGGCTGCGTGCTGAGCCGGCCGCGCTCGGGCAGGAATCCCACCAAACGGTGGCTGCAGGCGCTCCTGGCGGCGGATGCTCCCAGCAGTGCACACTCCTGGCAGTGCGYGCTCCCAGTGGTGCACGCTCTCAGCGGTGCATGCTCCCGGCAGTGCACGCTCCTGGTGGTGGGTGCTCCCAGCAGTGCACATTCCCAGTGGTACACGCTCCTAGCGGTGCACACTCCCGGCAGTGCATGCTCCTAGTGGTGGGTGCTCCCGGCAGTGCACACTCCCAGCGGTGCACACTCCCAGCAGTGCACGCTCCTGGAGGTGCACGCTCCTGGCAGTGCGTGCTCCCAGTGGTGCACATTCCCAGTGGTGCATGCTCCTGGTGGTGCACACTCCTGGCAGTGCGTGCTCCCAGTGGTGCACATTCCCAGTGGTGCATGCTCCTGGTGGTGCACGTTCCCAGCAGTGCACACTCCTAGTGGTGGGTGCTCCTGGCAGTGCACACTCCCAGCGGTGCACACTCCCGGCAGTGGGTGCTCCAGGCGGTGCACGCTCCCAGTGGTGAGCACTCCCAGAGGTGCGCACTCCTGGCAGTGCACACTCCCAGCAGTGCACACTCCCGGCAGTGCACGCTCCTGGCGGTGTGCACTCCTGGCAGTGCATGCTCCCAGCGGTGCGCGCTTCCAGCGGTGCGCGCTCCCAGTGGTGCACACTCCTGGTGGTGCACGCTCCTGGTGGTCCACACTCCCAGCGGTGCGCGCTCCCAGCAGTGCATGCTCCCGGCAGTGGGTGCTCCCAGCAGTGCATGCTTCTGACAGTGCACGCTCCCGGCGGTACACACTCCTGGCGGTGCACAGTCCTGGCAGTGCCTGCTCCTGGTGGTACGCACTCCCGGCAGGGCACATTCCCGGCAGTGCATGTTCCTGGTAGTGCACGCTCCTGGCAGGGCACATTCCCGGCAGTGCATGCTCCTGGCAGTGCACACTCCCGGTCGGGCTGCTCGCCACTCTGGGTGCTTGGCAGGCTGCTCCCGGCATCCCAGGGGCGGCTGGGGCTGCTGCTTGGGCAGGGTGGGAAGCGGGTCGGACCTCGCTGTTTCAGCCGGGGCTGCCGTGACTCCCAGGTCAGTGGGGCTCTGAACCGGAGCCCCCGCGTGCTGGTGCTGGGGGGGAGGCCGGATTTGGGCATCAGGCTGGCTCAAAGCTGCAGTGGCTCTGGCCACAGGGCAGGTGGCAGGGGAGGGTGAACACGGTGCGGCACGGGGCAGCGGGAACCCCCCGCCCCGCGCCTAAGGAAGCAGGACAAATCGCCCCTTCCCACCYGAGACCCGCAGCGCCGCCGGCCCGCGCCTCCCCCCGCCGAGGCCTCGGCACGCCGAGGGGCCGGGGGCCTCCACATGCTCCGAATCGCTCGGATTCTTCTGCATTATCAGGACACAAAGGCTTCAAACGCTCGCTCGGCGTTTCCCCGTGCAGCAGGATCTGCAGCAGCACCTGGTCGTGTGTCGGCGGGGACGCCRGGGCCGGCACGGGAGCAGCGCGGGAGGCAGGGCTGGGTGCGGGGCGGCGCGGAGCCCCGACCCCCCCGGAGCAGGAAGGGGGTTGCTTTCGTTCCCGCAGCCTTCGCTGCCACCCAGCCCTGGGTCCCCATCCCTGCGCATCGTCTCCCCCAGGTGGAATATTGTGCTCTGCCAAATCCTGCGCTTGTGAGCTGCGGGATGATCCCAGAGAGAGAAAACAATGTTGGGAAATGGGAGCGTGTGGCACGCTGGCCCGAGCACCCTGCATAGCCCGATGGGGCGCAGGCCGCCGTTCCCCCCACTCATGCCCCAATGGGACGCAGGCCACCGTTCCTCCCCGTTCACATCCCAACAGGGCGCACGCTGCTGTTCCACCCTGTTCACGTCCCGAGCTGCGAGCAGACCTGAGCGCGAGCTGTGAGCAGACCCGGGCACGAGCGGCAAGCAGACCCGGGTGCAAGCTGCAAGCAGGCAAGGGGACGAGCTGCAAGCAGACCTGGGCACGAGCGGCAAGCAGACCCGGGTGCAAGTGGCAAGCAGACGCGAGTGTGAGCTGCAAGCAGACAAGGGGATGAGCTGCAATCAGACCTGAGCACGAGCTGCAATCAGACCTCAGCACGAGCTGCAAGCAGACCCGGGCATGAGTGGCAAGCAGATCTGGATGCGAGCAGCAAGCAGACCCAGGTGCAAGTGGCAAGCAGACACAAGCGCGAGCTGCAAGCAGACAAGGGGACGAGCAGCAAGCAGACCCGAGCACGAGCTGTGAGCAGACCAGGGCATGAGCGGCAAGCAGACCTGGATGCGAGCAGCAAGCAGACATGAATGCGAGCTGCAAGCAGACCCGGGTGCAAGTGGCAAGCAGACCCGAGCACGAGCTGTGAGCAGACCCGAGCGCGAGCGGCGAGCAGACCCGAGCATGAGTTGTGTCCCCCCACATCCCAGCTGTGCCCCATGTCCTGACTCTGCCCCACACTGTGGCGTGGGGGTGAGGAGTGCTGTGTCCCGCACACCCGGCTGCGCCTCGCCATGTCCCAGCTGTGCCCCACGGCCCGGCTCTGCCCCACATCCCAGCTGTGCCCCACATCACTGCTGCGCCCCATGCGGCAGGGGCACGGGGAGCTGTGCCAGAGCCGGGCTGGGAAGCAAGGGCTTGGGGAGGCATCTGCCGGGAACTGCTTTCCTCCTGACCTGGAAATTCCCCAATTAGCTGGAAATTTGGGGGAATTCTCCTGGAAAAATCAACCACATGGGAAACTGTCAAGCAAATTGCTCCGAGCAGGGAAGGAAACGGTGACAACCTGCCCAGCCCACGTCCGGAGCGTGGCAGCGCGTCCCCTGAGGCCGCGGGGGCCTGTGCTCTTCCCAGCCGTGCCGGCCGGCGGCGGCTCGTCCCCGGAGCCGTGGGAGCCTGGAGAATCCCTCCGGGCATCGCCGCAGCTGCCGTCGCTCCGGGTGTCGGCACGGCCAGCAGGGACGCCGAGATCCCGGGCACAACGATGCCCCCAAGCTTGGTCACTGGACTCCTTCCTAAGGTTTTAAACCGGGACTGTCAAGGGCCAGGACAGCGGCTTGTGCTTTAATCCCTGGCTTAAAGGCAGCAGCAGGGGGTGGAATAAGGAGCCGCGCCGGGGCCGGGCGGGCGTGCAGAGCCGTGTGGTTCAGCGCGAGGTCCGGAGAGGGGCCACAAAGCTCGCGGAGGAGAAGGGKACGTGGAGAGTCGTGGAAGGACCGTAACGAGCCGTAACGAGGGCACGAGCAATCAAGCTCGCGCTGAATCACTGTTAATAACCGGCAAGTTATTTTTAAGGGGAAAATGCTGTTTTCACACAACGATGCTGTGTTTATACACAACACAACGCTGAGCTCTACCTCAGCTGTTGCTGTCCAAGAAAACCATCTCGGTGCTCCAGCCGAAGGGAGCCAGCACGGAGGCGCTGGGAGAGGGTGGCCGGCACCAGAGCATCCTCCGGCAAATGCAAGAGCATCCTCCGGCCGATGTGAGAGCATCCTCCGGCAGGTGAGGGATGCAGGACCAAGCAGCCAAGCTGCTTCTGGGGTGGCCGGGGGGAAAAGGGGGGTGAGAGGCTGCTGGGCTGTGGGAGCCATGGGATTTGGGCACGGCACGGCCGGGGTCTTGGCAAGTGGGTGCCCCGCGCTGATCCCTGCTGGTCCCATCCCTGCTGATGCCATCTGTCTTGGTGCCATCCACGCCGGTCCCATCCTGCTGCTCCCATCCCTGCTAGTGCCATCCCTGCCCAAGCCAATTCCTGCTGGTGGCCAACCCTGCTCGTGCCATCTCTGATGGGACCAATTCCTGTTGGAGCCATCCCTCTTCATGCCATCCCTGCCGCTACCATCCCTGGCAGTACCAATCCCTCTCGGTGCCATCCCTGCCGGTGCCGTCCCTGCCAGGACTGATTCCTGCCAGGGCTGATCCCTGCCTGCACCATCCATTAGGGCCATCCTTGCTGGTGCCATCCCTCTTGGTGCCATCTCCGCTGGGGCCAATCCCTCTCAGTGCCAATCCTGCTTGGTGCCATCCCTGCCGGTACCGATCCCTCCTGGCGCTGTCCCTGCCAGTGCTGGTCCCTCCCAGTGTCGTCGCTCCAGGCGCCATCCCTGCTGCTGCCATCCCTGCCGGTGGCCCTGGGCTTGTTTCTCCTGGCCCCGGGGAGCGCCGGCACCCCACACATGTCCCCCCCTCTGGGGTTTTGTGGAGCGGCTCAGCCCGGTTTCCCCATCGCCATCCTCTGCCCTCGCTCTCGGCACACGCCGCCATTCCGCCGTTCCCTCCCACCGCAGCCCTCCAAGCTGTCGTCCCTGCCCGAGTCATGGTGACACCAGGCCTGGATGCCGGCGTGCACCCTCCAAAGAGGCCGGGCGCTGGGCACCACCGGCACGCGGCAATGGGGCGGCAGCAGGGGGTGTCCAGCCGCGTCCCCCGCGCCGGTGGTGCCCTGCAGCCGCGCGTGTTCCCGGCGGGCGTCAGGGGCTGCAAACGCACCGGCCCGCGCAGGAAAGCCCAGCTCCTGCAGGGCGGCAGCCGAGCGGCGCCGGCAGGATCACGGCAGCTGGAAGAGTCGCGCGACGGCGGCTGGCGAGCGCCCCGGCCCCGCGCCCTGGCGGCGGCTGCAGCCCGGCGTCTGCCCCGTGCCGCCGGGACAGAGAGCAGGAGCCCGCGGGGCAGCCGGGCAGCCGTGTGCTGGGAATCAGCGCAGCCATGCATCCTGCCTTGGGGGTGTCCGGACCCACTGCGGCTCCTCCTGCGCTCCCGCACCCACCCGCATCACCAGGACCGTGCAGTGCAGCCGTGCATCCTGCCTTGGGGGTGTCCAGACCCACCGCGGCTCCTCCCGCGCTCCCACACCC